>NC_141886.1:31010147-31314001 GCF_030686135.1 Camelina sativa
CGATCCATCTTTGTTTTGTCGATCGTCTCGTCTTTTTTCTTTTTCTTTCTTTATCACCAGTTGATGCAAAATTTCTTGTTTATCTCCCGAGAACGGTTAGATAGTTACGTGATTCTTTGTTTGTGGTGTTGTTGTGCCTCGATCACCATCTCTTTTAATTTGCATGTTTCGTATATCATTGGCACATATCTTTTGATTTGTAATATGCATTCTTGTATAGTTTGTATATTCTAGTTTTGATTCTTCTTCTATAGACGGAGAAGAGAGGTTCATCAGCTAGGTTGTTGGATTTTTGATGTTACATATGTTGGATTCTTATGTTCGAAAACTTTACCATCAGTACTCATAAATACAAAACAAATCGTAGATATACATATAGTAGGTTTCGTTCGATTCTCTGTTATTAAGAAACTTTTTTTTCTAAATTCCCTTTTACCAGATTCTAAGTTTACTCAGCAGGAGCTTCCAGCGTGCAAGCCAATTCTTACTCCAAGATGGGTAAAGTTCCATCACGGTTTTGTCACTTTCTTAAGCGGCACAAGTGCAATGATACAAGGTTTGTAAATAATGTTACTTCTTTTTCTGTTTTCTTATTGTTCATCGCCATTTACAGGTAATCCTAACATTTCTAGTCGCTGGGGTTGTCTTCATTCCCCTTGGAGTCATCTGCTTATTTGCTTCTCAAGGAGTATGTATGCTTTATCCAAATGTTTTCTCTGTTTTTTCTTTTTTCTAATGTTTGTTTTGCCAGCTTCGGTTTTGCGGTTTATTGAGGATTCGTTTCATTACTCTTGAAGGTCGTCGAGATTGTTGATCGATATGACACAGACTGCATTCCACCATCGTCTAGAAACAACATGGTCGCTTACATACAGGGTGAAAGAGAGAAGATATGTAACAGAACAATAACGGTAGATATATCTTCTTCCACGGCAATTTAGTGCCTTCCTATGATCGATTGAGTATACATATATTGTAGATGTTCCTTTTAAGTATGACACTTTCTAAAGCCTTTTTGTTTTTCTTTTCCAGGTGACAAAAGCTATGAAGCGTCCTGTCTATGTTTACTACCAACTTGAGAATTTCTACCAAAACCATAGACGGTACGGTACTTCTTTGCCTTATTTGCTTAGTAACTCTCTTTCAAGTACTAGTAATTTTCCTTATTTGCACCTCAAGTAATAGTTTCAGTTACTACTCTGTTGATTATGTGTGTTAGATATGTGAAAAGTCGAAACGATGCACAGCTAAGAAATCCAAGAGACGAGCATGATGTGAAGACCTGTGCACCTGAGGATAACGTGGGTGGGGAACCAATTGTTCCATGTGGTCTTGTTGCTTGGAGTTTGTTCAACGATACTTATACCTTTTCAAGAAACAGCCAACAACTTCCTGTGAATAAGAAAGGCATCTCATGGAAGAGTGACAGAGAAAACAAGTTTGGGAAAAATGTCTTCCCTAAAAACTTTCAGACAGGAGCGCCTATAGGCGGTGGAAAACTCGATACTAATAAATCGGTAACAAAGCCTCCAATATATATCAGTAAATTTAGATTCATTTCTAATGTTGGATGTTAACAAGTGTAATTCTTCTGTTGGATATATATATAGTTGAGTGAGCAAGAAGACCTCATAGTCTGGATGCGAACGGCAGCTTTGCCAACATTTAGGAAGCTGTATGGGAAGATTGAGACGGACCTAAACGCGGGTGATACGATAGTGGTGATGTTGAAGAACAACTACAACACGTACAGCTTCAATGGGCAGAAGAAGCTAGTGCTATCAACAACTAGCTGGCTCGGTGGAAGGAACGATTTCCTAGGGATTGCTTATCTGACAGTAGGCAGCATTTGCTTGTTCTTGGCAGTTACATTCGCCGTATTGTATCTAGTTAAGCCAAGGTACGTTAGCACCCTTGTCCTACTCAAGGTCTACTTTATTTTGTTACGGAACGGTAGTATATTTTATACGTCGTTGGGCTAGTGCCTAGTGAGATTATGGAATTCATCATTTTTAGAATGTGTACTAGTGAAATGAAATTGGGTTTCGTTTTCAGGCAACTGGGAGATCCCTCGTACCTTTCGTGGAACAGAAGTGCTGGAGGTTTACAATAACAGAGTTGCTCAGGGCAATCAGGCGTGATCCCCTCCATAGTCAAACGACCTAGTTTTGTTTGACCTAACAAAAGAGAAAGAGAAAATATAGTCCGTTTTATATGATTTGATATTGTTGAAAACAAACGTTTTTTTTTTCTTTTTTTTTTGGGTCATGTCGTTGTTAAGATACTGGACAGTAAATGGTGTTTAGAAAAAAATAATGTAAATGAATTTAGTTCGAAGTTGCATTAACCAGAGAATTTTGTTTAGTCTTTAAGCTTTAACGATTTGATATGTTGTTGTAGTTTCGTGGTGATTGCTTTAACGATCAATTTACTTGTAATAATTTAATAAACTAGTAGTATTTGTCGAGTCGACGATATATATCTACGGTCCACATGTCAGGTCGGTATCTAATCTACACTAGTAGAATTTATTTCCTCTTTCTGATTATCCTTTATCTCGTAATCTAATCTACTTTTGTATATTAGTAATGACTTTCGTAATAATCTTTTCGTATTAAATTAGATTGATTTCCAGATATTTTCCGGTGGTCAAGGCTGCTAATTCGTCGGAAGTGTATTTTGTTTTTTTTTTCTTGTAGCTTTCATTTAATTTACTTAATTTCACGATTTGGGAATTGACTCCTCTCACTGTGGTTGTTGTTGTTGTTGTTGTTGATGATGATGACTTCTCATCAGTTCTCTCAGCAGGTTGTTAAGCCTACCACGCTGTTTCGTTTGCTTCTGGTTTCTCCATGTCTATCCGCTCCTCCGGTTGTTCATCTCCGATCTCAGGTGACTGACTGTACTCTCTCTCAATCTCTTTATTATCCGCTTGCATGTTTCGTGGATATTAATACTCGAGTTTTGTTCTTCGGGATAAATTAGAGATTGAAGTAAACAGACATCATTCTGTAGTTTTAAAGCTACTGTGCGCCGAATTGTCCCGCAATAGAATTCTGTTTGATTTGATTCTCTCTTGTTGTGTGGCAGCTACTTCGGCAAAGAGATGGGAAGCAGTACAAAAGACAAGATCTAACAATGTGGTAAGTAAACTTTTTTTACAGCTGAATATAAAGGATAATTCTGGTTTTAGACCAACTAATATTCTTAAAACTATTCAGAGCTTTGAGCAAACAAAGGAAAAGATTAGGAAGATGTTAGATAAAGTGGAGCTCTCTGTTTCGGCGTATGATACTAGTTGGGTAGCAATGGTTCCATCACCTAGTAGTTCCCAGAATGCTCCACTTTTCCCACAGTGTGTGAAGTGGTTATTGGAAAATCAACATGAAGATGGATCTTGGGGACTTGATGATAACCATGACCATCAATCTCTTAAGAAGGATGTGTTGTCGTCTACTCTAGCTAGTATCCTTGCGTTAAAGAAGTGGGGAACTGGTGAAAGACAAATAATCAAGGGTCAGTTTCTTTTTTCTGTTTGTTACTAGCTATCTGACTTTTGGGAGATTCATGGAATGATGAGTTTCAAATCCAGGTCTTCAGTTTATTGAGCTGAACTCTGCATCAGTCTCTGATGAAACCATACAGAAACCAGCAGGATTTGATATTATATTTCCTGGGATGATTGAGTATGCTAAAGATTTGAACCTTGTGATTCCATTGGGCTCAGAAATCGTGGATGCCATGATGCTGAAACGAGATTTGGATCTTAGAAGGTAATATGTATACTCCTGGTCTTTTATTAGCAACTCAGACGAAACTGAATTATTTCCATGTACACAAGTCTTCATTTCAGCAACTTTTGTTTATTTAATATTTGATGACTGATAGTGAAAGATTTTCAAAGGGAAGAGAAGCATATCTGGCCTATGTTTTAGAGGGAACAAGAAAGTTAAAAGATTGGAATCTGATCGTTAAACACCAAAGGAAAAATGGGTCACTGTTTGATTCTCCAGCCACAACAGCAGCTGCATTTACTCAGTTTGGAAATGATGGTTGTCTCCGTTATCTCTCTTTTCTCCTTCAGAGATTTGAGGCTGCAGGTACATCTATCTACATGGCTATCATTTCCGTTGTATCTAAAGAGTTCCACTGCTAATAAGTTTGCTTATCATTCAGTTCCCACAGTTTATCCATCTGATCAATATGCACGCCTTAGTATAATCGACACTCTTGAAAGCTTAGGAATTGATAGGGATTTCAAAAACGAAATCAAAAGCCTATTGGATGAAACCTATAGGTATATTGAAACTTGTTATTATGGTTTTTTAGTTTAAGGGTAGCTTTATTTAATATATTTATGATTTTTGGAAACTATCATTGACCAATAAACAGATACTGGCTGCGTGGGAATGAAGAAATATGTTTGGACTTGACCACTTGTGCTTTGGCTTTCCGATTATTGCTTGCTCATGGCTATGATGTGTCTTACGGTGAAATGACCTCTTTCTTTCGGATGCATATAGCCTAGGTTTGAGTTATGTGCATGTCCGTGTTAAGCTGATACGCTGTGTTTGTTGCAGATCCTCTAAAACCATTTGCAGAAGAATCTGGTTTCTCTGATACTTTGGAAGGATATCTTAAGGATACGTTTTCTGTATTAGAATTATTTAAGGCTGCCCAAAGTTATCCACATGAGTCAGCTTTGAAGAAGCAGTGTTCTTGGACTAAACAATATCTAGAGATGGAATTGTCTAACTGGCTTAAGACCTCTGTTCGAGATAAATACCTCAAGAAAGAGGTACATAATCTCATTTACTTATCTATCTTCCTGTGAGAGCTTTCTGAGAAACTTATCTTTTTCAGGTTGAGGATGCTCTTGGTTTTCCCTCCTATGCAAGCCTAGAAAGATTAGATCACAGGAGAAAACTGCTCAATGGTTGCGCTGTCGAAAACACCAGAGTCACAAAAACCTCATATCGGTAAAAACTTTAGTTCATTCCTTTGTAGCTTGTGTTCTTTGTCGACCATATGTTTTGGCACACTCAGTTTCCATTAAACGACATTCTAATAAGGACATCAACTATCATTCTTGATTTCTTCTGTGTTCTAGTTTGCACAATATATGCAGCTCTGATATCCTGAAGTTAGCTGTGGATGACTTCAATTTCTGCCAGTCCATACACCGGGAAGAAATGGAACATCTTGATAGGTGCACTCCCAGCTAAGCTTTTCATTCATTTAACCTTCTTGCATAAGCTAACTAGTTTTACTTATATAACCACACACTTGAACGAGTTCACGTCATGGCTTCAGGTGCTACTTTTATTTGTTATATCGTCACAAATTAGCATATTCATTTGTCTATAATGCTGCTCACCAACTTGCAGGTGGATTGTGGAGAATAGATTGCAGGAACTGAGATTTGCTAGACAGAAGCTGGCTTACTGTTATTTTTCTGGGGCTGCAACTTTATTTTCTCCAGAACTATCTGATGCCCGTATATCTTGGGCCAAAGGTGGAGTACTTACAACGGTTGTAGATGACTTCTTTGATGTTGGAGGGTCCAAAGAAGAACTGGAAAACCTCATACACTTGGTCGAAAAGTATATTGATTTGTCTCTTTCTTTCAAAGCTCTTCCTCTGCTTGTTCCCTCATAAAAGCATAATTATTCTTCCTTTACAAATTTCAGGTGGGATTTGAACGGTGTTCCTGAGTACCGCTCGGAACATGTTGAGATCATATTCTCAGTTCTAAGGGATACAATTCTTGAAACAGGAGACAAAGGATTCACCTATCAAGGACGCACTGTGACACACCACATTGTGAAAATTGTTAAGTATCAATAATCCCACGCAATTATATTATCTGTTATCATATCCTAACAAATCTTCTGAACATAGTTAATTGGTACGATATCGGATGCAGTGGTTGGATTTGCTCAAGTCTATGTTGAGAGAAGTCGAGTGGTCTAGTAACAAGTCAACACCAAGCTTGGAGAATTACATGAAAAATGCGTACATATCATTTGCATTAGGACCAATTATCCTCCCAGCTATTTATCTGATCGGACCACCACTTTCAGAGAAGACGGTGGATAGCCACCAATATAATCAGCTCTACAAGCTCGTGAGCACCATGGGCCGTCTTCTAAATGACATACAAGGATTTAAGGTAAGACTCTTCCAAAGATTATAGACTTTGAACTACAATGTACAGTTGAAAGATGGCAAAGACGTCTAAATCCAACATGATAATGGTAATTAACTAACTTCTGCTCATAGATTTAGGATTAAGTATCCCTTTCGATGTTTTCTTGCAGAGAGAAAGCAAGGAGGGGAAGCTGAATGCGGTTTCATTGCACATGAAACAGGAGAGAGAAAGTTGCAGCAAAGACGAGATCATTGAATCGATGAAAGGTTTAGCAGAGAGAAAGAGGGAAGAGTTGCATAAGCTAGTTTTAGAGGAGAAGGGAAGTGTGGTTCCAAGGGAATGCAAAGAAGCGTTCTTGAAGATGAGCAAAGTATTGAACTTATTTTACAAAAAGGATGATGGATTCACATCACATAATCTGATGAGTGTTGTTAAATCTGTGATCTACGAGCCAATTACCTTGCAGGACGAATCTTTAACTTGATCTGGCAGGTCAAAAATAAGACTTTTGTCTTCTTTTTAGTTGCTACAGAGCAACTAAGAGGAAATACCAAGGCTGACTATTTTCGTTGAGTTCTTTTAATAAACTAATAAGTATAGCGAGTTCTTTTTATAGATTTTCAACAAATCATCTTATAACTTTGTCTCCTCCTAACATCCATTTTTCTCTATGTGATGTTAATAAATAAAAACATATAAGAAAAATAACACGAAACATGATATAAGAAAAACTCAAACAAAATCCTCAAATTTTGGCCAAAGCTTAAAATGGTTTCTTTTCATAAGAAACCAGCCCGTGAACTCCTCCTTCGACCTGTGCTGCACCAGTTCGAGCCTGTCACAAAACCAAAACAGCATCAGCAATATTGTCACTAAATTAGAAGGTTTTTGGGAATTAAAATCGAGACAAGAAGTTTCATTTACCTCGAGCCTAAGGATGTTTGATCTCAGCAGATCATGAGCGGATTGCAAGGAAGAAGCACCAAGGTCTTGGAAACCTTGTTTCACGGCGTGCATTGTGTAAGGTATCAGCTTCAACACTGAGCCTTTATCTGCGACTGCTCCAACCACTCCTTGAGCAATCTTAAGTTTTGTTTTATCTCCTAAGTATCTTTGGTCACTTCCTTTTGTCATTGCTTCTAGCGATCCCATTCCACGGTACTTCTTGACCCTCTTACCGTTCTATCATTACCAAAAACAATCAAAACAAACAGCGTTTCAAAAAGAGTGTTAGTTAAACCGGAAGAAGATGTGACTATTACCTTATACTCATAAGCCCCGGGAGCCTCAGTGCTTCCGGCCAAGAAGCTTCCCATCATAACTGTTGATGCTCCGAGGACGAGAGCTTTTACAATGTGACCTGAATTTGAGACACCACCATCCGCTATAACTGGAATCCCACTCTGAGCAGCGATCGAACAAACCTTGTACACAGCAGTAGCCTAAGATGTCCAAATCACAAAAAAAAGGAAGGAATCTGTTAAGTTACACAATTCACAGAGTTTAACACCTTCTAGAAGAATCAAACAGTTAGCATTCAGAGTAGTTTTTCATTTACCTGTCCACGGCCAACCGCACAAACCTCTTGTGTGGTACATATCGAACCAGACCCCATACCAACTCTCAATCCATCAACTCCAGCTTGGATCAAATTCTGTGCCTGGTACATTGTCACAACATTGCCACCAATCACATCCAATTCAGGGTAGGTATTTTTCACATACTTGATCATCTCAAGCTGGTAAATAGAGTTCCCTTGAGAACTATCCAACACAACGGCATTGACCCCAGCCTTAACCAAATGCTCCAGCCTCTCCTTATCAGATTCCCTCGTCCCTATAGCCGCACCAACCATCCACTCACCGTCTGGACCCACGGTCCCTGGCCCTGACTTGGGATATCCTTGAACCCTCTGTATATCGTCTTTGGTCACCACGTTCACAGTCTCACCATCCCTTTCAAGAACCACAAAGCCCTTTTGCTTATCCTCTAGTAAAAACTCAATCTTTTCAAGATCAATGTCCCATGGTACAACAAAGTCGCTGCTGTCACAGCTCTTCATGTAATCGTAAATCTTCATCTCTCTCTGTTCGTAATTCATTCTCGTCCACTGCGATTTCGATACATAGCCTAACAGTTTCGGAGTCGTCATTGTTCCTGGATTATATCAAATCAAAAACACACACTTGGATTCACCATCATTACACTCAAATCTATTGAACTAGTTCAAAATCCTTAAAAGACAGTGATAGATTCCTGGAAAACGAATATGAATCTGACCTGTTTGCGTGACAAAGACGAAGGAAGAAGGACCAAAGGCATCCAGAGAAGTAATCTCGTACTCAGGGAACTTCACACCGGCGTCGGAAGCAATGGGATGTTTGAGGGACTTGGCTTGGCGTATAATGGATGCCTGAGCGGCGATGTCACAGTTGTAGTGAACGATTCCAATCCCACCAAGGGAAGCCATTGCAGCAGCCATGTGAGACTCAGAGACAGTATCCATCGGGGACGAAACGCAAGGTATAGATAGGGGCACGCGCCGGCTAAAGCGCGTGGATAGAGAGACGGCGTCGGTGGAGAAATCGATGTAGTGGGGGAGAAAGATGACGTCATCGTATGTGTAAGAGTATCCCTGAGCGAAGAGCTTATCAGCCGGGAATCCATCTTCGAATCTCGACATGGCCGGAGGAAAAAAAAAAGAGAGGCGAAGAGTGTTGTTGTAAATTAGGGTTTAAGGCAAAGGGTTTTTGGGAAGACGACAAATTCTCTAAGTATTGAATTGATCGAAGTCGTTTGGAGCGTTGTTCCGACTTGTGTTGTGTCTTGTGTTTGAGAGAGACGAGAGTATAGTTTCCTTATATATAGTGGGAATTTACTGATTGATATGCTTTTTTTTTTTTTTTTTTTTTTTCTTTTTTCAATTTTTGTCTATTTTCCATCTTCTTCCTTTTCTTGCTAGATTCGTTTTGTTTCTTCTATCTTTCCTTTTTCTGGTTTTTTTAATAGTTTACCACTTTTTCACAAATCCTCTATAGAGCTCTGTTCATCTTTTATTAAAATATCTTTAAATTTTCTACTTAATTATATTAGCATACTATTATTTTTTTAAAACTAACAATTAACTAAATAATAATTAGATATGTCATCGTATCTCACACAAATTTATATAACACATATTAAAACTAATTAAATAATTGCATGCTATTCTAAGACAAAATTTCACAATAAATTACTTATAAATATATAAGTCAAAATTATATTAATTTTATATTGATTACCAATATAAGTAAAATATTTTAAAAAAGCTAAAAATCAATATAAGTAAAAAATTCTTTTGGCTGAATTTTGTTATAAGTAAAATATTCTAAAAAGGTTATAAACATATCAATTAATATAAAGTTAATAAAAATAAATAACATGTAACTTATTAACAAAATCATATAAAAACATGTTCTTTTTTTTATGTTAGTACTATTACCATAATAATTTAAATAACAAACTTTCAGTAGTTATTATAATTGATTATGAAAAGAAGTATATTACCCTTGAATTATCTCCAACTCATTAAAAGAAATTTAATCTCCAGTAAATATAGATTTATAAATATTTATAAATAAATATAAAAATGACAACAAATTAAGGGATATCATGATGTGTAATTATTTATGTATATCTAAGTATGTAAATTAATTAATCTCAACATTTAGTGTCATTATTCATTAAAAATTAAAATATTGATAACCGAATAGGAATATACATTCTAATTATACATTCATCTATGTGATATTAAAAAAGAATGAGATAATAACCCTTAACTTTATAAATAAAGTTAGTACCCCAAAAAAAACATAATATATTTAAAATGAGTGATTATTAGATTATGCAAAATTGTTATAGTTACTCGATTAACCATAAATATCAATTTGATTTTTAAAGCACACAAAAATACATATTGCCATAAATTGTAACATTTTATAAATATTTTCTTTACTACATTCATATATTTCACGGGTGAAATATATTCTTATACGAATACGTTGATTTTGGAATTTCATTAATATATTCATAATGGTTTTTTTGGTAATAATCCGTCATTTATAGAAATATTAACAAACCGACTAACTCAAAAGATTTAAATAGTCTAATCAAAAATATTAAATCAATAAATTAGATTATCTTCAGAAAAATTAGTTTAGAATCTGACTGTTACTAACATATAATAAAATTAAATAATTAAACTACCGAGTAATTTAGTATATGTGGTTATGGTTATATAAGAAACATGCAAAATTGTTATGATTACAAAATAAAACATAAGAGATATGAATTTGTTTTTAAAACCACACAAAAAGACATGTTGCAATAAATAGTAAAATATTATCAATATTTTCTCTACCATAAAATCTCTTACACATTCAAAGATTTCACGGGTGAAACATATTTTTTACACGAAAATATATAGCTTTGAATAAATAAATAAAAACTTTAGTTACATATTATGTTTGACACAAACAGATATTGGTTGTAGGATAATAATTTTACTTATAATAATTTTCTTTAAATCGATTTATCTCGCACAATGTGCGGGTTGTTACCTAGTTTGTTTTATTTTGGTTCCACCTTTTTGCTTGGAATTAAATTTTAATTATATCTTGAGACTGTTCGTATTCGTTTATCAACTGCAGTTGTGATTCTTTTGAGTATTTACTGAATGCTAATCAAATTGCAAAAGGTAAGCAGTGTATTCACGTGTCTGACATAATGATAAATGTGATTATAGACCGGAGTAAATGATTTTTCTATAAGAAAAAGATATGGTGATGAGAATGTGTATATTACTTTATTTCAAAGCTACAATATCATTGTGGGGGTAAAGGAATCTGTGTATAAATAAAGATTTTTTTAGTGATAGAAGTTTAGTAGATGCAACGTACTACAAACAACTCTAGAAGACCTAATTCCATTAGCAAAAGCAATATACCAATTTAGCATAAGATTTATAGTGTATAGTTTATATGCCATTCCAAAGTAAATTAAGCTTTAATGGGTTACAACTTACAACTTACAACTTACAAGTGAGAGACCCACCTAGCTAACGTGTTATATCAAAATTTTATTTGATATTATTCGTAATCCAACAAAAGGTGAAAACTTAAAAGTGAGAGATGTCTTTGTCTTCATGCATCAGAAGAAATCAAAATGGCACCCGTTAAAGCCTGTCAAAAATTAAATGAATATCAATATTTCCCTATAAGTAAAAAGCAAAAGGAGTAATAACTTTAATCGTATGTAATTCACTTACTTGGATCAACGGTGACAAGCATGCCTGTGCCGCCGAACGTGCAGGAGCCACCGGTACCTTTGGTCCGTTGCCAATAGCTATTGAAGGCGAACGAAGCATGGGCCCATAACGTATTAGGCTTAAAACAAGGCCCATTGGGCTGAATTGAATGACAATCAGCTCCAGACCCACATGCAAAGTTCATGGCTTCTAGAATAATTGGGTCAGGGACCGATGGCTTAGCCACGCACCAGTAAGCCGAGGTTGGATTCGCGCTCGGTGACGGTGGCCCCATAGGCGGCGGATAGACGATCGGAGGAAGAAACCCAGATGATGGACTTGGAATTGATCCGGTAGGAGTTGGAATACCGCCGGATGGAGTAGGAGTGTCCGTCGGGGTCGATGGGCTCGGCTCAGAGTAAGGTGGACCTGAAATAGGACCTGGTGGTCCTGGTGTAAATCCAGTTTCGGGAGGGTTGGGAACTGTTTCTGGCGGGTTTGGAATGGATGATTCAGGCGGGTTTGGGACGGTAACGGGTGGGTTCGTGTTAGATGACGAGTCGGGTGGGTTTGGATTAGAGGATGACTCTGGTGGGTTTGGGACGGTAACAGGTGGGTTCGGGTTAGAGGATGACTCTGGTGGGTTTGGGTTAGATGATGATTCGGGTGGGTTTGGGTTAGATGATGATTCGGGTGGGTTTGGGTTTGAGTTTGGATTAGAGGATGAATCGGGTGGGTTAGGTAATGTGATCGGGCCAGGAGGTGGAGTAAGACCAGGAGCAGAGGAGGTAAGAGGTGTGTCCGGGGGACTAACGCAAAAAGGAGGGGCATTGCTGGGAACTGAAAGTGGAGGAAGTGAAACATAGGGAGGTAGAGTGAGAGTTGTGCTAACACCGTAAGGTTGAGTGTTCGAGGACGAGGAGTAGTCTAAAGGCTGAGCAAGATTGAGCTGTGTCATCATTTTCTCTAACAATGATGTGTGTTTTACTGCTTTGATCATCACCTGCTTTGGTTCTCTCTTAATCCCCACTTGTCTTCTTGCATCTACTACTAGGACATAAGAAAATCACAATCATAATCAAATGCTTATAGAGATAGAGATGGATAGAGAGAAATAGATAGAGAAAAAGGGTTTACCGCAATGAGTGAAGAAATTGGCTGTGATAATTACACAGAGGAGAAGACAAATGGTTGCCAAGGCTCTATTTGATTCCATGGTTTTTAAGATGAAGACCAAAGAGAAGCTAAATCTTCAAAACTAAACCCAATTTAGCTACACTTTCAATAGAAGAAACAGAACCAAAAGAAAGCTTGAATATTTGTCTCTTCCCTCCCTCTCTTTCTATATATATCTTGTGTGTGTGTGTGTGTGTCATGTGCATGTGTAGAAAACTAAAACAAAACAAAAAAAACTCAGGAAGAATCATGCAAGGCAACCTATGGAAGGATATAAGGTTCTGTTCTGTTTCTTGTAAAGATTCGCACTTTAGTTGCTCACTTTAACTACAGACAATGTGTAAATTCATACCATATATAATTATTTTTGACATCATTAGTACTATCTAAAATGTGTTTTATAGTACAATGATTATACACATATGTTTGCCAATGGGGCATATATGCTTGCTTGACATTGTAAAATAATCAAAGAGGAAAGTTGTTTAAAACTTTTGCTTGCTTTGTACTCAAACAAAGCTCTTTTAGGTTTATCTTTTTCTTGACTACATCCATTTACATAAGCTTCACACATTCTCCTCAGATTCTTCTCTCTCTGGACTTAAGGATTGGCAAAATATAACAATTAAGAAACAAATTCTTCTTTCTGTGTTCATAGAAATTAAATCTAATTTCGGGTTCTTTTATCTACCTAAATGCAAATATCACTTAAAAATGTTGTTGTCTAGAGATTCATATATTTAAATGCTCGGATGATTTTGTAAGTTTTATCATAAAAAAAAATAAATTTTTTTTTTTGACATACTCCATCCGAGTTTGAGTCTAAACCACTTATATTTTGGGTTTTGTGAAATCGCCACAAGTATTATGGGACAAACTTAGAACCAAAATTTAATGGTTATAGGGAAGCTAAACATTTTAGTAAATTTGACTTTGAAAAAAATAAGAACTTAAATTATTGGATTAAAATATTAAAATATTAAAATTAAATTTGTAATAAAAACCTGTAATAGGCTAATTTGCTAAGTAATATCCATATCGGGAAAACCCCTGACTGCTTCTAAAGCCTCTCTCTCTCTGGTTTTAGGGTTTAAGCCGACGAGGAGACGGAAAAAATCGCCATCTCTGGAGATCAGGTTAGGATTGATCGATTCCTAAAACTTCAATTTTTTGGCATTAGAATACATTTTCTACATCTTCTGATGATCCGTGGAAGAACCGCGAAAGTAATTCCCAGAAATGTCATTTTCACGGTTAGTAGGAGGAGTACCATTTCTGAGTCTCCTTTGCTTTCTCCCAGTCCTAAATTAGCCGGTAGTTACTTCTTCAACATCCGATTATTGAGCTATTTCGCGCTTAGAAACGGCTTTTCTCCCGATTGTTCTGTACCCAGAGACCCTGATTTCGCTGGATTGGCTAAACCAAGTCGGAGTATTGTCAGGAGATTCTGCGGTGAGAAGGGCGCAAGTAGTGAATCTAGTGGCTGGACTGAGGAGGTAGAGTATTTAGATGAGTCGGGTAGTGTATTACACAGCGGTAAAGGAATAAGATCAGTAGAGCCAGGGCTTGATGACCATGTAATGGTTGGTGGGTTGAAGAAGCCTTACATGAATGCTTCCGCTGTTGCAAAGATTGTTGAAGTTGTGCAGAGGTGGAAATGGGGACCTGAGTTGGAGACTCAGTTGGACAAACTCCAGTTTGTGCCCAATATGGTTCATATTACGCAGTCTCTGAAGATTGTTAAAGAGGTTGATGCCGGGATGAGTTTGTTCAGATGGGCTAAGAAGCAGCCTTGGTATCTGCCTTCCGATGAATGTTATGTCGTCTTGTTTGATGGGTTGAACCAGGGCAGAGATTTTGTTGGGATTCAGTCTTTGTTTGAGGAGATGGTTCAAGACTCCAGTAGTCACGGTGATTTGTCGCTTAGTGCCTATAACCAAGTGATTCAGTATCTGGCTAAAGCTGAGAAATTGGAGGTCGCTTTTTGTTGTTTCAAAAAGGCTCAAGAGTCAGGATGCAAAATTGATACGCAGACGTATAATAATCTAATGATGTTGTTTCTGAACAAGGGTCTGCCGTATAAGGCATTTGAGATTTATGAGAGCATGGAGAAAACTGATAGTTTGTTGGATGTGTCAACTTATGAGCTGATCATTCCAAGCTTGGCCAAATCTGGCCGTCTTGATGCAGCTTTCAAGCTTTTTCAGCAGATGAAAGAAAGGAAACTCCGACCGAGCTTTAGTGTGTTTTCTTCACTTGTTGATTCAATGGGGAAAGCTGGTCGGCTGGACACATCGATGAAGGTTTACATGGAAATGCAGGGATTTGGCCATAGGCCATCGGCAACTATGTTTGTTTCCTTGATTGATTCATATGCTAAAGCAGGCAAGCTAGATACTGCTCTTAGGCTTTGGGATGAGATGAAGAAGTCAGGTTTCAGGCCAAACTTTGGATTATACACAATGATCATTGAATCTCATGCAAAATCAGGAAAGCTTGAAGTAGCAATGTCGGTTTTCAAAGACATGGAGAAAGCTGGGTTTTTACCAACACCATCCACATATTCGTGTTTATTAGAGATGCATGCTGGATCCGGGCAAGTAGACTCTGCAATGAAGATCTATAACTCCATGACTAATGCTGGGTTAAGGCCTGGCCTTAGCAGTTATATTTCCCTTCTTACACTTCTAGCCAACAAAAGACTCGTTGATGTTGCTGGGAAGATACTACTTGAGATGAAAGCAATGGAGTATTCTGTAGATGTCTGTGCTAGCGATGTTCTGATGATATATATCAAAGATGCTTCTGTTGATCTTGCTTTGAAATGGCTTAGGTTCATGGGTTCATCAGGAATCAAAACAAACAATTTCATCATCAGGCAGTTATTTGAGTCATGCATGAAAATTGGTTTATACGATTCAGCTAGACCTTTGCTCGAGACACTTGTGCATTCTGCTGGAAAAGTTGACTTGGTGCTCTACACTTCGATTCTTGCTCACCTAGTCCGATGCCAAGACGAAGATAAAGAGAGACAATTGATGTCAATCCTCAGCGCTACCAAGCATAAAGCTCACGCTTTTATGTGTGGTCTCTTCACAGGTCCAGAACAGAGGAAACAACCAGTTCTGACGTTTGTGAGGGAGTTTTACCAAGGGATTGATTACGAACTCGAAGAAGGAGCTGCTAGATACTTTGTGAATGTCCTTCTCAACTACCTAGTTTTGATGGGTCAGATAAACAGAGCTCGATGTGTCTGGAAAGTAGCCTACGAGAACAAACTCTTCCCAAAGGCCATCGTCTTTGACCAACACATTGCTTGGTCTCTCGATGTGAGAAACTTATCGGTTGGAGCCGCGCTCATAGCCGTGGTTCACACTCTCCACAGGTTCAGAAAACGAATGCTTTACTACGGTGTAGTCCCGAGACGTATAAAGCTAGTCACAGGACCGACACTGAAGATTGTAGTAGCTCAGATGCTGAGCTCTGTTGAGTCGCCTTTTGAGGTTAGCAAGGTCGTGTTGAGGGCACCTGGCGATTTGGTCATGGAATGGTTCAAGAAACCGATCGTGCAACAGTTTCTTCTGAATGAGATACCGTCTCGATCTGATATATTGATGCATAAGCTGAACGTGATGTTCCCAAGCTCCGCACCTGAGCTTAGATCTATGTCACCTCCCAAACCACTCATGTCGTCGAAAGCGTTCTAAAAGAGGACATAAACAAAAGTCATTAGTTTGTGAATGACACTCGTTTTCTATGTTGAATTATGTTTCGAATATCTCTCATTGTTTAATACTTGTCTGAAAATATAATGGAAATTATATTTACGCCTTCAGATTTACCATTTTTGTTCGATTAAAAATTGGAAAAGTACTAAAAAAAGGAAAGTTCTGTCGTTTTTTGATAGGAAAAAGTGAACTGTAGCAAAATCATAATGTCCTTATCCTGGATAGGAATTATTAATATCTGTCCGTGTATCCAAACACAGTCTCTAAAAATCGATAAAGCTCTCCAATTTGGCACGCGCGAGATCTCACTTCCCTTCTTCACTCACTCTGCAACTTCGAGATCAAGTTAAAGAGGTCAGATTCCTTTACCCCCTCCACTCTCTGATTCGCTTCGTCGCAGATCCGTGTATGGTAAGAATTAGGGTTTTCCTGATCTTTTGGATTCTGATTCAGATTTTCGCGAAGGTTTTGAATTCCGGATATAAGAATGGCGGCATCATCACCATTGTACAATCAACTCAAGGTTTGTGTTTCGCCTTTTTGTTTCCAGAGCGTTGATGAGTATTCATCGAGATTGATGTTAGTGCGTATATCAACTGTGTGTGTAGGCTGCTGAACCATTCTTTTTGTTGGCTGGTCCAAATGTGATCGAATCCGAGGAACATATTCTTCGAATGGCAAAACACATCAAAGACATTGCCACAAAGTATGATTCCTAGTACTCTTTATTACTTGAAGCTTTTATGTGTCTTTCTTGCATCATTAGTTCCTTTTTTCAAGTTCCTTATGCCACTTTTGTGTTTTGTTGTATGTGAATGGTATAGAGTTGGGTTGCCCCTTGTTTTCAAGTCAAGTTTTGATAAAGCTAACAGAACTTCTTCAAAGTCATTCCGAGGTCCTGGCATGGCGGAGGGTCTGAAGGTATATTCCCCTGTTTACCTGTAATCACTCTTTCTATGTCCTTGGGGTGTCCATTTATAATAGATAATTTGGTTTTTGGGACTGTTGATTTGAGAACTTTTGACAGAGTTTTGATGTTAAATGGATCTTATGTATGTAAACTAATTTTAAGTTCTTCTAGGACCTGATGGCAGAAACTGCATTAATTTTCGCCTAGGATGCTACCAATTACTTGAACGTGAAATTGCTGTAATTTTCTATTTATATCTGAACAAGAATACTGATGGTCACATTTATGGTTCTCCAACGCAGATTCTTGAGAAGGTGAAAGTTGCATATGACCTACCAATAGTAACTGATGTTCACGAATCAAGCCAGGTATTAAAAAACGTATTCACATTAGAGAACTGAGATTTAGCAAGTCTTTGGTACCTTCTCATGTGTTATTTATTTTCTTAGTGTGAAGCAGTCGGCAAGGTTGCAGATATAATTCAGATTCCAGCATTCTTATGTCGCCAGGCGAGACTCTAAACCATATTTTCCTCAAAGCTTCTATTTGTAGCTTTCAAAGTTTCAATCTTGGATTGATATCTGTTATATCGTTGATGATTAAAGCCGTTAATTGTAATTCCAGACAGATCTTCTGGTTGCAGCAGCACAAACTGGGAAAATTATCAATATTAAGAAAGGACAATTCTGTGCTCCTTCTGTGAGTTCTTTCTTCTAAGGTATTTCAAGTTGGAAAATATTTTTTTCCGGAATATTTTTGATGACTGGGTATATGTATGCTAAGGTCATGGAAAATTCAGCCGAGAAGATCAGACTGGCTGGGAATCCAAATGTGATGGTTTGTGAAAGAGGAACCATGTTTGGATACAGTAAGTTATCATCTTCTTTTCAAAAACCGAATGCCGGAAGCTGGCTTTAGGATGATCTTTGTGTCCATGGAATTTAGCAGTGTAGATAAACAAATAGGCATTCTCAAATCTCATGCAATCTCTCGGAACTTATAAAAACTGGATTGCTGAATAATATACATCAAAGGGTGCTTAAACAATTCTTTGGCCTGCCTTTACTATTGGCTGTCTGATAGTCTGTTTTGTTTTGATTATCAGATGATTTGATAGTAGATCCAAGAAACTTTGAGTGGATGAGGGAAGCTAATTGTCCTGTTGTATGTATCTTGCTTCATCTTTTCTTTTTCATATTTCCTATTCTGCCTTATGTTCTTTGTTTGTTAAATTACAATCTATCGTACACGTTTCAATTCTTGGCAGGTCGCTGATATAACCCATTCACTACAACAACCTGCAGGCAAGAAGGTATTGTCCTTTTTGAAAAGAATCTTTTGTTTTTTTTAAGCCAGCAAATGACGAACAATGCATTCTTGTGTAGTTGGATGGTGGTGGTGTTGCTAGTGGAGGCCTTCGCGAGTTAATACCATGCATTGCAAGAACAGCTGTAGCAGTTGGCGTCGATGGAATTTTCATGGAGGTAGGATATCTTGTTGATACCACTTAGGCAATACCACATCCTTTTAGACATTTTATCAAGTTCATTGGATTATTGGTCATGTACTCGTGAATTCATTGTTCCAACTTGATTATGATCAGGTTCATGATGATCCTCTAAGTGCTCCAGTTGATGGTCCAACTCAATGGGTGAGTTTAATGTGCTTACTTAATGAATACAGAAGTGTCCATCTCTTTCTTGCAATGTTGTGAACATTCTTGTGTGTTTCTATTGTCAAAGCCTTTGCGTCATCTAGAAGAACTCCTGGAAGAGCTCATCGCGATTGCTGTAAGCCTTTTCAATCCATGGATAATTGCTTTTTGGTTCCCATTGTTGATCCGTTGACAATGGCAAGATCTTGACTCTTGAATTTTTTGGCAGAGGGTCACAAAAGGGAAACAGCGTTTCCAAATCGATCTCACACCCTACCATGATTAAGATCAAAGTCATAGAGGTGAGTGACCCAAATGGGCATATATGATAGAATTCCCACGCAAAGCTGTTTATGATCTTCTCACTGTCGGTGGGAGACTAGTTGAGAAAAAAGTGTGAACTTCTACAGAATAGCCATGTTGATGCATCATCTGAAGAAGTGACACTTGTATTATTCTTATATAGCTATTTTGCCTTATTCATTTGCCTGAAACTTTTTAGGTCCACTCTCTTTCATTTGGGTCCCCATTAAGTCCTGGAGATTATCTTAGTCAGTGATGAGCCTTTGTTTCGGTTTGCTCCGGACTTTTACAATATTCTTTAGTTGAATGTTCTCATTCGTTTCCACATCAGTATATATCACTATGACTTGATGTACAGGATTTTTTTGATAGAAAATCATAAGCAAAACTAGTAAAGATAAAAAATTATTTTCAAAATGAATGATTCACGCATGGTTGGCCAAATGGTCGTGTGCTCGTGCCCACTGAATCCAAACGAACTTTTGATCTTTTAGAGATTTTCGTCACCACTAACGTCACAAAATTGCGTTGTCCAATGTTTAGTTAGGTGGGGTTTGCACTGTTTTTGTCTTTTTAAATATCTATACTATTAATTGGGAAGCACACTTAGGGATAAAATAAAAACAAAAAACCATGTATGACATACAAACTATATAACAGAATATCTTCTCCCTATTGCTTTACGATCTTCACCATTCTAATTGATTGCTCACCTGCATCTTGCAGGGGAGAGTAGCTTAAGGGAGCAATATTTCTATTCTGCACCCCTCCTGACAAAAAGGTAAAGTCCTGGCTTATGATACGTTTTAGGTGTGGTTTCTGTGTGCTGATGTGTATGATCAACTGCATGATAGAGTTAGTTTCTTTTTAATTAGTTCATATGGGTGACTTCGAATCTGCATCAAAACTCATGTATATGTTTTATATATATGGCTTCTTTGGATTCACCCTAAGTTATCCACCTACTTAGATATTCCCTTTACGACTTAACCTCGATCGTAAGTACAAAACATCAATGTGTTATATATAACATAACAACTGTAATGAATTCTGTTTACATTCAATAGGCAAGTTGTATAAGCTCATAGGTACACAGAGTGTTCTTGGTTTCCCTACCCACTTTGATATCTGAAAACCTAAGTCAACAACATCTACTCATATGCATATTCCTGCATACATAGATATATATGTATATGTTCTTCAATGCAACAGTACATATATATATATATATACACCTGAGTGTGACCTAATGGCATTATGTGCATGCGGCGAAATGGTCTTGCACAAGTATTTGCTCTTCTTGCTTGTCTAATGTCCTTTGCACTGCTTTATAGAACTCAATCCAAGAAGATGAATATGAATCCACGGTGCCAAACATGAAAGTTGGATTGGGACTTGCAGGGCAGGCAGTGACCATATCCAAAACAGAAGTGGCAGGTTTGAGCTGGTGAGGGAAGTTGAAGGCCAAGTTATCGACTTTATGCTCATAGATTTTGCCATTCCGATCTAGTTTATAGCGAGAAGTACCCTGAAACTCTCCCTTTGCCTCCCACGGAACTCTAGGTACACCTTTAAGATTCCACCTGATGAGAATCATGTTCTCTGATGGTTGCCAAACCCTGAAGATCTCAAGTGAGATATCTCTGAAGAGAATCTTCCCATGAAATCTGAGTGCCCAGAAGATCAATTTGTAGTTCTCAATCCCAGAGAATGTGTTCATTGGATCCACAAATGTTATATCATCCCTGAAAGCAAACACACAGAATCTTGTTTATTTATTCGGCTGATTAATTGTTTTCATCGACAGGTTTAACAAGGAAGGAACCACCTTAAAGGAGATGATGAAAAAAAAACACACCTGTAAATGTCGTAATTGAGATCTTTGGTGAAGAGCAGAGGCAAATCTTCACGAAGGGTACGTACAGCTAAACCGAGATTGATGTAGAACTCATCTTTGCCGTGCTGGTACTTGTCCTGCGCACTCGGTTTGGTCTTAACCTGCGCACCTCGAACAGGTGGAGGAGCCTGGACACTAGAGAGACAAAGCGGAGAGAGAGTATCTTCTTCAAACTCGTAGCTATTGGAAGAAGACGATGATGATAAAGCTTGGTTGGACATGGGTTTCTCTTTGAGTGATTTCCCGGTCGGAAGAAGGAACGAAGGAGAGAGGTTGGGGAGAAGAAACGCCATGTCTGCTGGATTTCAGAGGAGCTTCTTAATTTTTTCACGGCGTAGTGAATCAAAGGGAGAGGATTGAGTTGAGAAGAGCGAAGAAGATGCACGAAGAAGCTTTGTTGGAAGATAAACAGCTGTTCGTTTTTTGAGTGGTAATAAAAACTTTGCGTTGCCTTTTTCTTTTTGTTTTTATTGACTTCAAATATTTCTATTTGTTATATGATGAACAAAAAAAATTTAATAAATAGTGGCTAGAAAATTAAATCAGTGTGTTTGATAAAAGGAAAGGTGAAAAAACTAAAAAGTGATTAGAAATGTTCCTATAAAATAGGTCTAAGCCCAATAAAAAAGGCCGTAAAGGAACATAGGTCTAAGCCCAACAAATAAAATAGTAAGAAAGCCCACACTATAAGCGAGTTATCGCCACACGCGTCAAACCCTTTGGAAATATGCTATTTTGTTTGGTTTTAAAATATTAAGCGCGTCGTACTTTTAATAAACCTTTTGGCCTTTATTTAACAATTTTTAAAATAAATGTTATTCAGCCATTTTTTTTTGTTGAATGTTAGATTTGCTCGGCTTATTGACGTTTCAATGAACATTTAAACAATCATCATACGCACATGTTCGTCAACATTTGGATAAACAAAGTCGGTGCTTAAATAAATCATCCAACACATTATATTGTTCAAGATCAATACTCCAAACATTAGTTCAAGAATTCAGTTCCTTCCAATACATTAATTCAAATACATTAGTTCAAAAAATCAAGACCATGGCCAGAAACAATATAGGAACATCGACCATATTGGCTTAAGTATAAATAATTGCCAATTAGGATGATCTTTGTACCAAGTACTTATTGGCAACGTACAGCGCTTTATCCACTATTGAATAAGTGAATCAGAGACTCTAATTTGTTGCCTTCGCAAAAACTCAAAAGGGACAATATTAAACTGAGTACATCATGTAAGGGCTTTTGAATGCACAAGGAGCTATCAAAACTAGACCAGTACCAGAATATCACCATATCTATTTCGGCAACGTACAGCGCTTTATTCACTATTGAATTGAGTAAATCAGAGACTCTAAATTGTTGCCTTCGTAATAAGCTAACCACAAAAAAATCAATCATAATCAGTTGTCTGAAACATATAAGGGCTTTTGAATGCACAAGGAACTATCAAAACTAGACCAAGTACCAGAATATCGCCATGTCAATTTCGGCAACGTACAGCACTGTATACACTATTGAATTAAGTGAATCAGAGACTCTAATTTGTTGCCTTTCGTATCCACAAAATTAAAAAAACAAAAAAACAAAAAAAAACAAACTTAGGCTCAGATTATAAAAAGAAGTATGCATCAACGAGCTGTGAATCTCTCAAAGTTTGATGGTAATCTTGTTTCATCATCAGCGCCTACTAAAACTCAAAACCAAAAGCATCCTAACATTGAATCAACTAGCTAATGAGATAAAACAGCAAACATCAATTACAGCACAAGAAACAGATCTAAAGCCTCAGAAAGTGGAGGTAATCATCAATGATAAACTCAGATGGTACGGACAATCTCAAACATCACAGGCTACAATCTCAATAAACTCCTAAGCCATCAAAATAAACAAGACAGAATCTAAAAAGATAATTCACTACAAAAATGGGGGAAGCGCTCTTGGTCGTTTGTGTATGAACATTCCGTGGAAAAGGCGGCTTATATAGCGATGATTCTAGGTTACACGAAACCCTAAAGACCGTCTTTTGCTGAGTCAAATCACCTAAACGGGCCTCTCATATTTTCAAAGCCGACTTATTTCTGCATAATATGGGCCTATAATTCATAACATGCATTTTTCATTGGGCCCAAATTATTTAAAGTACACATAACCTTAGGCCTTTAACTGTCTTGTTTTAATTTCCGCGATTTACTTATCTTCTTCCATTTTTACTGCTTGCTTTTTCACCTGATTAAAAGGACCAAATCTTATAAAAAGTGTCATACAATCTCTATTATAGTAAAAGAGAAGTACAACTTCCCTTTCAGACCAAAATGTCCATACGCCAACAACATAAAAACAAGTAGAACAAGGTTAAATATGACTTCAAAGTTAAATGAGAATGAGGTTGTTAAAAAAAAACAAAAAAACTTTGTTTTGGTGTGCTGGTTGTAATGAAAGTTATACTAAAGTTGAACCCATGTACAAATGACATGTTTTTATATCATAACGATTTCAATAAACCATGTATTAACTTATATTTGTCTAAATATGTATAGGTTGACTGTCTGTCTAATGGATTCAACTTCCCAGATTAAGTGTCTTCTTTTAGAGAAGGATGCTAAAATGATACTACAACCGTCTTCTCTTCAGCTTTTGGATAGTCATTTAGATGAGGTATTATATTTCATATTGTACCATGTTATGTAGTTTCAATAGTGTTAAAAAAAGAATATATATATTATACTTTCATCAAATATAGATTCAAGATCCAACAAATATGCCCAAAGAACTGAGATCTTTGGTAGGCAAGACCTTTCAGTTTGTTGTGAGTATTGGCAAGGATAACATCTGAGATGGAAGTGATGTTTACAAGGTTGCTCATGTCTGTGTTGGCCTTGATATTGATCAAGAGGACTCTATCGAACAATCTCAAGGTGTCAGACGATTTAACTACCATTTTAAGTTGTGATCAGGTATCATGAAGTTTGAAAACCATTTTCAGTTTATATAAGATATTAACCTATTTTATTAACTTTGTGTAAATAATTGTTGTAATCCATTCTTAACAGGGAACAATAGTGTTATCCAACAGTTATGAACAAAATGATGCTTCAGAAACACCTTCCACTACTCCATCTTCTAAAAGGAAAGATGATGTTTCCGGTGAGAGTTCCGATCAATCATCTTTCTCAAAGAAGCTGTGTGTTGGGTCGATCAAGGGGGCTCTTGAAGATGCACATGTTGCGGGTTGGGTCGATCAAGGGGGCTCTTGAAGATGCACATGTTGCGAGTGGCTAAGAAGTCACTTTTACAGAAGGACTTATGGATGCTTGATAACCTTTTCTTATTTTAAATCTCAGTTTTACTCTAAACTTTGGTATTATTTATTTTCATATTTTGAATTTCTTTTCCTTTTACTTATCTAAGGTTTTCATGATTTAAATCAATAAAAAAGCATCCTATTTACATGTTTAAATCTCCTAAAAAGCATTTTGTTATTTGAAAGACAAACTCTAGACCAAATAAAAATCTCCTATAACCAATATACTTACCATTTAGGTTTAAATCATATTTGTTACTGCTCTCTCATTAACAATGGTAATGGTGTAATTTGGGATTTAATATATTAAAGCTGTTTTCGTGAAAATTAAAGTTTTCATTCAAAATTAAGATTTTTTTGCAATCAATGTCTTAACTTAATCGAACTGTATAAAAATGTAATGTCGCTGAAAATAATGTGTTACCTTAAATATGAATGAAAACCCGGATAGTCCACACAACATCATCTCCTTCAAATTCTAGCAAAACAAATAATCAAAAATAAAATCATTTAAGATCCCCTTGAATGGCGGATGGGTAGACTTGGTCTTGAGGGTTTGCAACATTTGGGTTATAGTAGGATAGATTCGGATTCGGTTTGTAGTTGTTGTACCCTTTGTTGTAATCTCCTTGGTTGTTGATGTAGTTCACATCCTCTAGCTGAGCATTCTCCCCATCTTGTTGTAGAAACTGCTCTTCCTCTGAGATTGCATGGACATGCTGCTGCTGGTTGAGGAGCTTATCGAGCTTGTCATTGAGGGTTTTTATGTCCCTCTTGTACTTGGCATCTTCCTCTCCAGTAGATCGCACAGTGCGGTCGTACTCCTTATTGTATTGCCCATCAGATTGAGCCAAGTTCTCCACTAGATCCCAACCTTCATCGACATCTTTGTTGAGGAAGTTACCATTGCTTGCGGTGTCCAGCAACATCCGTATCTTAGGGACCACTCCTCGGTATAGTGTACTGAGTAATGAAGCATTGCTAAAACCATGATAAGGGCATCTGGTAGTGTAACCCTTGAAACGATTTAAATCTATGATAAGGGCATTAACAACCAAATCATTTAAATCTAAACAAATTCTTTTATGATTGAATAAATTTAAAAACAAATTTACTCACAGAATAGGTAACAAATCCAAATTAGAAACACATATATAGGAAATTAATATTTGATGTTCCTAAATATCTGCTAACCATTAACTTAAGATTACAAATTATTGGATCTACACGTTTTTGACGATTTACTCATTTATGTTTTTAGCTGAAGAGTTACACACAATTAATATATTCCCTATCTTTGTCACAATAAAATCAACACAACAAACACATCCACATTCTGTAAGAAAACTAAACTTAAAGTGGGGTTTCATATTCTTCTTTAGTCTACTTAGTAACAAAGTAGAAAGGTATGAAAAAGAGATCTGAGAAACCAAATTTTGGTGACGAAAATCAACAAACTCCTAAGAGAAATAGATTTTTGTCATCAAATACTCCTCAAAGTGTGCTAACCAACGCAAGTCAGCCTACTGGCAATTCTTCTATTCCACTAAATTCTGATTTCTCAAGAGTTTTCAGAGATGTTACAAACTTACCAATACCAAGCCATTCAAAAACTCAAACACCTACGAGTCAACATCTCTCTTCCTCTGACACATGTGCGCTTCAATCTGGTAAGAATTTAGTACATTAGTTAAAGATATTATAAAGTTAATTATACAGTCATGCATTTGTGTATGAATTGATTTTTCATATATATAGGTATTTTAACAGGTTCAGAGAATGTCTATCATGGATACAATTCAAATAGTATAATTAGGCCAATTAATTCTACTATATTTGCTGGTGATGTCTTCAAAAGAGCTAAAGAACGACTACATGCTTTTAGAAGAGACAGTGTGACAAACAAGTGCCCAACGAGTTCCCAAAATAAATCAAATTTTTAGTGTAAACCATTTACAATAACTTATATAATAACTCACATGTATTTTCTATCTAATCTTGAATTATTTGTTCTTTGTTTTTTTTGTAGCTGAAGATGATCATTCGTCCTGTCTTTCTGATCGTCCTTCTACTATCTTATCTGAGACATCTAATTGTAATGTCCCAATTCAACCAAGAAATTTCGAAGACGAATTTAATGACTCTATGTGGATGAACACCTCTGATGGTATAGTTTTAACTGAATTAATATTGAAACATTCATTCTAATTTGTGTTGTTACTGTAACTAAATGATGAAGATGAATCTACTTATGATGAATCTATTTTCTACTTATGATGAATCTATTTTTGCAGATGAATCTATTTATGATGAAGAGCAGTCATACTATTTTACTAGCAGCGATGAAGAGATGTCGAGTGCTTCTATCTCTAACCATGAGGAACCTTCGAATGCAGATGAAACATGTGAACCAATTTCTCTAATGGGACGGGATACAAACAAAGGAAAAAGTTCAAAAACAAAATCAAAGAAAATAGGTACTATGACTTATTATTGATTATGCTAATATTATATTTCTTTTAAATCCGACTTATTCTTAATTTAAAATTTTGCAGAGTATTTAGATCATGGTGATCCAGATTATACATGTCAGTATTGTGGTGCATTGTTGTGGTATGATGAGAGGCTTAACAAGAGAAGAAATACTAATAATCCTAAATTCTCCCTCTGTTGTCTTCAAGGAACTGTCAAACTCCCACTTTTCAAGAAATCTCCAGATTTTATTACCAAGCTGCTTACGGGTACAGATAGACGTAGCAGGCATTTTCAAAACAATAGTAGAGGTTATGAAATGGTGTTTGCAATGACGTCTCTAGGAGGAAGAGTAGATAAAACTGTACATCAAGGAAACAGACCAAACATGTTCCAACTACAAGGAGCTAATTACCATCTAATGGGTAGTATGAAGCCAAAAGAGAATGACTATGCTAAATTCTCACAGCTATACATTGTCGATACAGATAACGAAGTAACAAACAGAGAAACAGTTCTGAGGTTTGGTCACTTTTAAATTATTATCAGAGTTTCTTATAATCGTTTTCAACCTTACTTCAATCCTTTTAAATTTTCGTATATCTAATCTTGCAGTAAATCAAAGAACCAAAATACAACAAATGGGAAGAAAAATTTAAGGAAGGATATAATAGCACATTTTAGGGCAGCTAGAGATAGATTTGCAATGGATGCAGACAAAACTTTCCATATGAGGATAGTTAGTGATCGTGTCGGGTTGGATGGTAGGAATTACACGAACCCTACAATTCCAGAGATAGCTGCTCTAATACCCGGTGATTTGGTTAAGGAAATGCCTGAGCGTGATATTATTATTGAAGAAAAAAACACAAGGCTTCTACAGAGAATTAGTGAAATTCACCCTTCCTATTTGGCGTTACAATATCTGTTGATTCACATTTATGGGGAAGATGGTTTTAGAACAGATATTCAGAAGGGATACACAGACAAAACCAAAACAAACAAGATCAAGTGTATTAGTATGCGACAGTGGTTTGCATACCGGATTCAAGAGAGATCTTCTGAGTCTAATACACTTTTATTATCTAGGAGGTTGTTCCAACAATATTTAGTTGATGCATACTCGACAATAGAGTCCAATAAACTCAAATATATCAAGGTTAATCAATCAAAGCTAAGATGTCAAAACTACAGTGCCATAAAGGAAGCAGCTGATTCTGGAGTTAAAGATATGGGTGATCAAGGAAATCCTATTTCTATTCTCGCATCTTTCACTGGTGGTCCACGATATATGGTTCAAAGCTACTATGATGCTATGGCTATATGCAAACATTATGGCTTTCCTGACCTTTTCATCACATTTACATGTAATCCTAAGTGGCCAGAGATAACAAGGTATGTCAAAGCTCGAGGACTCACAGCGAATGATAGACCAGATATAATATGTCGAATATTCAAGATGAAGCTTGATTCCTTGATGTTTGATTTGACACAAAAAAAACTACTGGGGAAAACTGTGGCAGGTAATATATACTTTATGCATCGCTTAGTATAGAATAATGCTTATGTAAATTGTTTTAAATCTTAATTTATTTTTTGGTCAGCTATGTATACTGTCGAGTTTCAGAAACGAGGGTTACCTCATGCCCATATACTATTATTCATGGACAAGAAGAGTAAATTATCTACGGCTGATGATATCAACAAGATTATATGTGCATAGATTCCAGATAAAGATGAAAATCCTGAGCTGTATGAAATCATTAAAGATTCCATGATTCA
The DNA here is from genome assembly GCF_030686135.1 of Camelina sativa. Taxonomy (NCBI): domain Eukaryota; kingdom Viridiplantae; phylum Streptophyta; class Magnoliopsida; order Brassicales; family Brassicaceae; genus Camelina; species Camelina sativa. Next base: position 31,038,821 of record NC_141886.1, read on the forward strand.
TGGACCTTGTGGAGCTGCCAATCGGAATTCACCATGTATGGTTGATGGTAGATGCTCAAAAATGTATCCAAGGGCACATGCGGATTTAACAAAAGTTGGAAAACATGGCTATCCAATATATAGGAGAAGGAAGGGAATGAATTTTATTGAAAAGGGAGGTATCAAATGTGATAACAGATATGTGGTGCTGTATAATGAGAAGTTATGTCTGAGATACCGCGCTCACATCAACGTTGAATGGTGCAACCAAACTGGCTCTATTAAATATATGTTCAAGTACATAAACAAGGGATTTGATCGTGTTGTTGTGGTTGTCGAGCCAGTCAACAAAAGTGCTGCATCGACTACAACTAATGTTGGAAATACAACTCAGAATTAATAAAACGTTCAGCAATCTTATTGATAAAATGAAATCAAATATTACTTTGATTGCAGGTATTTTAAAGATTTTTAGACGTTCAACAATCTTATTGATAAAACTACTTCATGATTTACAAATGTGTTTAATTAAATAATTTTGATAGGTATGTGTCGGCCTCTGAAGCTATTCGGCGAATCTTCAAGTTTCCCATACAGTTCAGAACAACTCCAGTGCAAAGGCTTGCGTTCCACGTAGAAGGGAAAAAAACCATGTTATTTCAAGAATAATGCTGACATAGATGAAGTATTGGAGAAGGCTGTCAATGAGGATTCACAATTGACAGCTTGGTTCTACTTGAATATTGTCAACCCTGATGCTAATCAGTATCTTTATGTCGAGATTCCAGCTCACTTTACTTGGTAGGGTAAGAAGAAACAATGGAATGATAGGAAGAGAGGGTTTTTACTTGGTAGGATTGACTATGTTCCTACACGAATGGAGCCTGAGTATTTCATGAGAGTCCTCTTAAATATAGTTCGTGGACCTAAATCGTTTAACGATTTAAAAACTTACAAGGGTGTAGTTTATAAAACGTATAAAGAAGCATGTTTTGCAAGGGGTATTCTAGATGATGATCAGATCTTTATAAACAGCATTGTGGATGCATCGCAGTGGTGTTTCGGTCCTCAGCTACGGAATCTATTTGCGAATATGATTTTGTCAGATTCTCTCTCACAGCCAGAACATGTTTGGGAAGAAACATGGAAACATCTTTCTGAAGACATTGAGACAAAGAAAAGAGAAGAATATATCAATTCAGGTTTGTATTAGACTATTCTGGTTTTTTTTTTTTTTTTTTCTTTGGTATAGAAAATCTGTATATTATTACAAAGACGCAACCTAAGATTATTATGTGCTAATTCTCCTCATTTCTTTGCTTGAATGCATCTTATTTATAGGAGCATTGCAAAGTATTAAAGCTAACCAAGAACATGTGTCTACTAAGCGAGAATTTGACCAAAGATGAGGGAAGAAATATTGAGGAGTTTTCAAACTGGATATTAGATGTGGGAGATGGAAAAATTGGAGAACCTAATGATGGAGAGGCTCTAATAGATATCCCTGATGAGTTTTTAATAACAAATGTTGATGATCCCATTGAAGCAATCAACAGAGAAATATATGGGGATGTTAAGTTATTGCAAACGAAGAAGGATCCTAAATTCTTTCAAGAGAGAGCTATTTTAGCACCGAGAAATGATGACGTCAATACTATCAATCAAATCATGCTGGATAAGTCACCTGGTACGATTATCATTCTTTTAATTTCATATACAGATTTAAAAAAATTTGGTGTGAAGGGTACTTCATTTTTTTAACTAAAATTTTATTGCAATTATGTACTAATACATTTTCTGTAAACTGCTGCAGGTGAAGAGATAAGCTATCTTAGTTGTGATAGTACAGATCCAACTGATTTAGACTCAGCTGATAATCCCATTTTTACTCCTGACTTCTTAAACAATATCAGAATATCAGGCTTACCAAATTATAATTTGCGTCTAAAGGTTGGAGCTCCAATTATGTTGTTGAGAAATCTAGATCCTAAGGGTGCATTATGTAATGGAACAAGGCTTCAAATTACGCAAATGGCTGATCATGTTTTGGAGGCCATGGTTATTACTGGAGACCGAAGTGGTGATTTAGTGTTGATTCCTCAGACATTTATCAAGCCATCTGATACCAAGCTACCTTTCAAAATGCGGCGTAGGCAATTTCCTATAGCTCTAGCTTTTGCTATGACAATCAATAAGAGTCAAGGACAATAATTGAAAGAAGTTGGTTTATTTTTGCCTCGACCTGTATTCTCACATGGGCAATTATATGTGGCACTATCTAGGGTGACGTCTAAGAAAGGATTGAAAGTTCTCATCGTCGACAAAGAAGGTCAGATTCAGAGGCAAACAATGAACGTCGTGTTCAAAGAGGTTTTTCAGAGTTTGTAGAAAGGTTGTCGATCATATTAACTCTATGGCTGTCCAATTTTATATTTTCTTTTAAACATTTATTTCTTTTGAATAAGATTTTAAGGAATTCCTTTTTGTTTTTGAAAAGTACTTTTTATGAACAAAAACTATCCAAAACGATACGCTATATACCAAAACTATTTTGATTTTCAAAAGAATTGACTATTATTGATTAAAATCTCAAAATTTTGACATATATATTGAAACGGATCAAATGACAGATATGTTTCCAAAAGCATTTCAACTAAAAAATCAATACACATTTCTACTTATGATTTTAAAAATAAATTGTTTCCTCTTATTGAGCCATATCAGTTACATGAGGATATTCATACCACGAGAATTCGGGGAAAATATAATTAAGATCAACTAAGAAATATTTACAACTACGAAAACCCTAATTAGTAACAACTTTAAATATTCTTTACCTTATACTTACTACTAAACATCACCCACACAAACCTTCTCAATTTCATTATGACTAACATTGGGGAAAAAAATGATATCAAAGATCCAATGCTTAATGCTTGGTTTTAACTCAACCTCAACTGTGAAGTTGCAAGATAACTCACTTTCGAAGAGATCCCTGTTTTTTTACTTGGAATCCTAAAGCAAAATGCTTTCAAAGGAGGAAAAGGACGATCAACAATTGAAGAACAACGTCTATTTCAAGTAAGTTTAATGGTAACTTAGGCATCAAACTTCTATTTCATTTTCTTAAAGGGCCATTAAGTGACGAAGATCTGAGGACATATGATGGAGTTGTCTATCCCTCATACAATGAAGCATGTGTGGCAAGAGGATTATTAGAAGAATGATTTCTGGCATTTTTTACATTGCTTTTTAAAATTCAGTTGGTTTGATTTTAACTACCTATTGGTACGTTTTCATTTCATGTTTAAGTTTAAAATAAATGAGCAAAGAATAAGTTTTCCAGTTATTATTAAACAACCAAATGCAGGAAATTTTTTTGAAACTATGATTAATATGGGAAAATCGAAATACTTACCCTTTTATTGTGATCCTCTAAATCTCCTTCTTTGAGATCAAAAACTTGACAGCCAATGAATGGAATCCATTCTCCTCACAAACCACTCGAAGCTGATACATAAAAGTGCATTATATTCAATTAGTTCCCAATTATCAAACACTAACTATATCAATTCAAATCTAAAAGGAAATATGTCATCTTATTATGTATCTTAAATTTACGTTACACTGTAGTATCTAATAAGTTATCACAATACAGTAATCGCCAATGTTGTAAGAAAAAAAAATGAATTAGGAACTCATCTTTCTATTTTTCGCTCAAGAAACATGAAATCTGTGGTAAGAAACTGATGTTGATGAAAATACATGTCACTTGATACCCTGAAGCGTTCTGGAAAACAAGTAAAGCAATCAGTTATGCCTCTTACAAATAAAACCAATTTTCCCAACCTCATTCTATACATATAGAAGATTAAAAATCTAAAAGTTAAGCAATTCCGAATGATAGAGAACTTACCAACCCAATCAAATTGATTACCACTTCAGTCTTATACTCATGGTTGAAAACCGAATCCGCCAATTATTGAATTTATCTACCCCAACACAGACATCTTCGATTTGATTCGACTTGGTAGGACTCCTCTCATTTCCCGATTTCGTAAAAACAGCGCGAAACAAGTTCTCGATTTTCGATGTAGTCAATTTGATTAGAAGGTACGATTGAAGAATGAAATATCGCTAATTATAATCTAGAAATAAGATCAATCGAATGGAAGAAGAAGCACTCGATTGCATTTGTTTCACTCAGGAAGAAGATAAGTCAAAAGGAAAACCTGAAAGACGTTTATTTTTTTATAAGAAAAAGGCCACCCAAGCCCAACTACTAAATTTTCCGAAAAAAACATCCAAGCCCAATATTTTATACATACACAATTAAACATATAACCCAACTATATTTAATTAGAAGTTATAAAACATTTCAAATTACATAAATTAAACTAATAAATTAAAAAATATATATTTACACTATGGTTATGTATATGATGTGTACAAGAATAAATACATATTAGTATTTCTCTACTGACTATATTATTAATCTGTGCATAATATTTTCCTCTGTTCGTGTTTCGACATACACCTTTTAAGTATTTTATTTTTTAATTGTATAAAAATTCTGTTTTATTATATATTTTCGTTTTTTGTTCATTTTTCATTGTATATAACCTTTAATACTTATCTCTATATTACTATTTTTCCAAAGACTAGAAAACTGTGGTAAAATGTCTTTTGGAACAAAATATGTATTAATTATAGAAATCTCATAGTGGTACAATGTAGATTGAAACACAAATAATATAATCAGATGATTATATAACACTACAATAGTATATTATTGTAGCGCCGGTCCGGTCCTAGTATTGTGGTAAAAAGAACAAAAATATTCCACAGAAACAAGGCTGCTTAATTTATTTCCTCTCTAGATCCATTAAATAAAAACCTACAGTATTGTGATTTTTTAAACCTTGCACTTGTGTTCTGGGCGATGAGTAAACTCAAAGTCAATATGGACAAAAGCTCTCTCAACCTTAGCGAGTTGTTCAAGCTTCTCCTGAAGAGTCTCTCCTATGTTGTGAGCTTCGTGTAGCCTCATGTCCTCTGGCAAAACAATGTCAACTTCCACAAAGTAGTGTGACCCAAACGTGTAAGCTCTCACTGTGTCTATGTGTTTTATCTTCTCGTGATGGTTCCATATCAAGAACGTTAGTTTCGCCAGGAAATCCGGTGGCGCTGAGCGTCCTATCAGTGAATGGACATTCTCTAAAACCGTTCTTGCCCATGTGCTGATTGTGTACAGAGCAATCTGATACAATAAAAAAAGAAATAAACGTTTTCTCAATCATACACTCTAAAATCTATTCTCTGTCACAAGAGACATTCTAAGATTGGATTTACTTACTACTATAGCGCCAGAGGGATCAATCCACCAGTAGAACTTTACAGCTAATACGGCTGTTGCTAAACCGACTGAATTGGTGATAACATCAAATAGGTGATCTTGTGCATAGGCCCTGACAATTTCGTTCTGGAAACTCCTGCAGTAAAGCATGAGTAGAAACTTGACGACTGTAGCCGAAGCCATTATTCCAATCATCCATTTTTCTTCCGTGCTACTCATATGAGAACCATTCTATACAATGAGAAAGATTAGATTAGATTACATCATATAACTGGCATCGAATGAGAAAAGCTCGTGTTAATTGTACCTTGGAAACGAGTAGCCTGGTTGACTCTAGTATCACTTGTAGTCCAAGAGTTGCCATCACAGATGCAAACACAATAATCCCCTGACAATTTTAAAGCAGTGTGATTTTTTTAGTTTCGTGAGTTTTAAGGGAAGGAATGAGAGAATTACAGAGACTATATATATACCACAGGTTGCATGCGCCGTTTTCCAATTGGATAGCGAAAATTGTTTGGTGTTCTCATGGCATTTGCAGTAAACCATAGAATAAATCCAGACAAGAGGTCTAAGAGGGAGTCCAAAGTGGAAGCAATCACAGCCATAGATCTACTCTCCACAGAGGCATAAACCTTAGCTACAAAAAGCACAAGGTTTGCTGCGTTTGAGATGTGAACAGCGAGCCTCTCACTCTTGGCAAGCTTCTTCAGTTCTTCCTGTTGAAAGCAACAACATGCCATGTATGAAAGAAAATGGACGAAATATATCGGTGAGAGATTCAAGAAGGAGACTAAAAGAAAGCAGGAGTCGAACCTCAGTTGGAGCTCCAGAAACAAAACCAGTTTCGTTAATTGTCTCCATCTCATTGAAACCCTCCAGGAGCTTCTCTTGGTTCTTGTAATACTCAGAGACTTTACGTTCCTTTTCTGATTTTCGACAACAGAGAAAAGTGAAAACCATGTTAAGAGTTTTGGTACCACCTGCTCTGCTTGTGTACTGATGATAAATTCAAAAACATGTTTAACAATCGATCCCTTGATGGTGTTTATCATAATAATCCCATCAAAATCTACAATGCGTAAAAACAACGAACGAATATGATTCTGTGTCCCTATCACACTAAAAAAATAAAGAAATGATTCTGATTTGCCAATGTTTCTTGCACATATCTTAAAGAAGCTTCCCAGATTCACTTAGAATCTAACATATGCTACAAGTTGGAAAAACAGAGAATTTTGCAAAATAGAAAGCTTAGTGCCTTTTGAATCAATACTGTTCCTCTTAACCAACAAAAAAAAAAAAAAAAAAAAAAAAACCACTCTAGCATTTTCATAAGGTTAACGAGATATTGGGAAAAAAAGATCGCCTAGGGTTATAAAGGAACAAGAGTCCTCGCAGGATTAAAGTGAGAATCCCTTGGCGTGAATCATGCTAACACGTAACACAACATCGATTAATTATACACATACACACGAAACGAAAAGACAAAGGAGGAAGAGGAAGAAACTTACTCGGAGTCCGAAGATAACGAGACAAGCGAGTACGGCCGTTGTGGCGGCCAGAGGACAACGGAGAAGAAGAAGGGAGGCGAAATGTGTCGAGGCTGAGACGCCATGAAGACGGCGGCGAATCGTCGTCGTTGTTTGGCAAAAGGTCGACATTGTAGTCTTCTCCACTGAGGCCAAGATGCTCCGTCGCAGCCATCGCCGATCTCTCTCTTCTCTCTTTTTCTGTGTGCTGAATATTTTTTTGGGGGAAGTTACGAGAGAGAATCAAAAGTTGTTGCTTAATTTTTGGACCCTTTTTTGGAAATTTAGGTGTTGTAGTTGCCACCTATATATATATATATATGTATATGTAGAAAATGTCAAAATTCCTTCTTCCTTAATTAATAAACTTATATTATTATTATTTTCGTATAAATTGAATAGACAAAGCACAAACTATAAACACAAAAACCATTTTACAATATTATGAAGATTTTTTTTATAAAAAAAAATCTAATTAGTATCTTTATCAAGATATTTAGTTTGTATGTAGTAGACGCAACAAACAATAATATCTTTTGTTTTTTTACCAAAAAAAAAAAACAAAAAAATTTTGTTTGACGTAGTTACGAAATTAATACTCGTCCTTGCGTGGACGTCTCTAACGAACTCTTTTTTTTTGTTCGCATCTTCAAATTTATAAACATCATAAATTCGTAATTCACAAACCATAATATAAACTCTCACTTAAATGAGAGTCCTTATCGTCAACTATAGATATCTAGAGTTGTGGTTGAGGACTTTGTCTGCAGAGAATTGGGAGAGGAGGTACCTCCCGTTCGGTTATAAAATGTAAAACCTTTGCTTGGTACTCAACAAGAGGCCCATCACGATACTCCCGAGCCATGAACGTGATGTACAGTTTCCATCTAGCTTGTCCACTTACATTAACTCTCACAACATTCACCAATTCCAAAGTCTTGTTCTTGGTCTCGTTGAACTTGTTAAATCCCTCTCACCGTTCTTCCTCTCTATATAGAGGTTGTAGATTCCGACCGAAGGATCAGGAAGAAAACCTTTACTCTCGAAAGCCTTAAGCCTGTTGTTGTAGTATATGTCATAAAGTTGCTGGTTGGATACGATTTACGAATCCTTGGATTGTTTTTGAATTCGCGACCATCAAAGCTATCGACATCCCACTCTGGTTCTTTTTCTGACACGTAACTATACTGAGCCCACTCATCGTCGGTGCCGAAATCATAATCGCTATCGCTGCTGCTATTATCCAAATTTGTATTTATCCATTATTTTTTGTAAGATAAAAATTCTAGATTGTTCTAGCCGATGAAATGCCGCCATTCGGTGTTCTTTGATGTAAACCTCCAAAGCCATGAGAGGGTCAGACAGGGGTATCTGTCTACAAACAAAAAGCTGTGGAGACATTTAGAATTTAACAAACATTTCGGGCGTATCGGTAATAAAATGGAATTTCAGGGGCACCTGTCGTAAAACAGTTCAGGGGACAACTGTAATAAACAAAAGTTTAGGAAAATTTGTAAATAAACAATAGTCCGAGGAACATATGGAATTGACAATAGTTTGTGGGAAGTGTTGTAATTTCAATGAAATACCGGGCCAATCGAAGAGATAACCTTGGCCAAGATTTTGTTGCTTCTCCTTATCCGCATGGTGGCCAGTGATTAACTCTGTCCTTCCTTACGCAGTAGCCTCACTTGGGACAGAAGCGAACACAATGCTTAGAGTCTGCTTCCGATTTAAAAACTCTCAAGTAGTCTTCTTTCTCCAGTGGTGATGATGGCGAAGTTTTCTAAAGAGATCAGAGACAAACAGATGAAATAGATGATGAGGTTGTCCATCCATCTCAATGTATATATATCTTCACGCTTAATTTCCAGAAATCGTCAAAACCAGACGAGTTTTGCCGAATGAAAAAACGAGTAAGCTTTCTTCTCAAACATAGCAGTAAGGCGTTTAGCTACATGGCTAATCTAATTCAACTTCTGTTTTCATTTCGAAAAACAATGTTTCAGTGGCAATCATACATTACGCACGGTGAAAGACTCGTAGCTAACGAGGCACTATCAAGAAGCTCCCAGTCAATTGTTGCTTATACTGGTAAGCTATTTTTGGTAAAGTACAACAAGTTTAGCCCCTTATTGATAGATGTAAGTCGCACAGTTTTTAGTCTTTTGGACCCAATATAGTTTCCAGAGTTGTTGATAGTTGAACAGAACAAAAATAGAAGAAAGGCTCGTGATTCAAACCAAATTTCTCAAACCACCTAGCATCTAACTTAACCGAACAAATCCAAACCGGCTTTGTAGAGCAGGTTATGCAAGAAGCCGAAAGTCTCAAGCTTCTGCAAGAACCGGTACATGTATTTAGTGGCTGGCAACCAATGCCATGTGCTCTATAAGGTCAAGAACTCGGTTGCTGTAAGTAAAATGGGAGAAGATTTGTAAGTGTTTGAGAACTGTTAGCTATATATTTGATGGAGTTAATATGAGATGCGAAACAACAAGTGTACCTGTAACCCCATTCGTTATCGTACCAAGAGACAAGTTTCACAAAGGACTTGCTCAATCCAATCCCGGCATTGGCGTCAAAGATACTGGACCTGTTATAACAAAATTGAAATCGCCACAATGGTCAACCACCAAAGAAGACTCAAATGGATTTGAAGAAATGAAGAGAGACCAACCTTGAATCACCAACGAAATCGTTGGAGACGACATCTTCATCTGTGTACCCGAGAATGCCTTTAAGAGGCCCTTCTGAGGCATACCTATTAGAGGGTTACATTAAACCATGAGAAGTTACAACGAGCTCTACATTAATAAGTAATTTTGGGATGAAGAAATCTGCTTGGTCAAGAAAGTTTTGGGAAGCATACTTAATGGCTGCTTTAACATCTTCGTAAGAGGCACCCTTCTCAAGTCGACAAGTTAAATCCACAACAGAAACATTCGCTGTTGGTACACGGAAGGCCATTCCCGTAAGTTTCCCATTCAGCTCTGGAAGAACTTTACCAACAGCCTATTTAATCAAAAAACAACTGCTCAGATATGATTCCAGATTTAAGATAATTACATGCTTGTAGACAACCATGCGATTTTTTTGTGTACCTTCGCAGCGCCAGTTGAGCTAGGAATGATGTTTTGACTAGCGCCCCGGCCTCCTCTCCAGTCCTTCATTGATGGCCCATCAACAGTTTTCTGAGTAGCTGAAAGAACAAATAACCAAAACACACAGGTTAGTGTTATCAATATTCAGTTATGTACAGCAGGAGAGCAATATTTATAGACCTGTAGTTGCGTGGACAGTTGTCATCAAGCCTTCAACAATACCAAATTCCTCATGCACCACCTGTCGAATACAGTTTAGTTGACCTTAATGAATCTCTTAGCAACGAATGATATATGCGCAAAAAAAACAAGCACATAGGAGGGTAAGATTACCAACCTTTGCAAGAGGGGCAAGACAATTGGTGGTACAACTTGCATTGGAGACTATATCCATGTTTGGTTGGTATGTCTTCTCATTCACTCCAACAACAAACATAGGTGCGTCAGCTGAAGGGGCAGAAATTATAACTTTCTTGGCACCGCCCTGCAAACAATGAAATATCAAGCAAACATATATCATCATAAAACAAGTTTATTTGATTTATATGTATCACAAGTTCAGAGGTCGACAATATATGGAAGTATAAAAATGCACCTTCAAATGGGATGCAGCCTTGGACAGGGTGGTGAATACACCAGAAGACTCAACAACATAATCAGCTCCAAGATCAGCCCATGGGATCTCAGCTGGATCTCTGAGGAAGAATAAACAATAGAATATTAGGTTCTAAAGTAAAAACGCATGTTCTCTGACCGACAGAAAAGAATATGCTACTTTGAGGCGATACCTCTTGCTCACAACATTGACCTTCTTCCCATTGATCTCCAAAGTAGAATCATCAATGACATTGATGCTTCCCTTAAAATTTCCATGAGTAGAATCATACTTCAACATGTAAGCCTGTGGAATAGGGGGATAGAAGATCCACATTAAGTTTTATAAATTAGATATTTGTCCTCTGGAAAAGAAGGCTAACATATAATGTATCTTTCAAGGTTTTCTCAAAGTATACTAGGTTCAAGCAAGCAAGAACAGAGCATAATGATGGTTTCAAGAAATACTCCGCCAAAATAATCAGTAAGAGGAAATCCTTACCATGTATTTGGCATCAATGAATGGGTCATTCACTGCCACAACCTCAATATCATCCCTGGATGTTGCAATGCGGAGTACCAACCTTCCAATCCGACCAAAACCTGCAGCAAAAAAGAAAAGAGCTTATATAAGAAACGAAAAAGTTGGGGACTCAAAGAATATTCTTGAAGGGAGTAAATGATGATATAGGGCCTTTTCAAAAAAAATGCATTGATTGATAGAAACACATACCGTTGATCCCAACCTTTGTCTTTCCACTGCTACTTGACCCTACTCAAGCCAATCAAATCAAATTCACCAAGAAGCATACAACACCATATACATCCACTGAATTAATGTATTTTCTTACTAACGTTTAACTGCAGGTGGCACTTCTGTAGCCGTGGCTTTGATGGGTTGAACACTTCTAGCATTGCATTTTCTGTGAGTTTGGACATAGGAAAGAAAAAAAGAGTATTAGAACCGAAAAGTGTGTCATACATTTCATATGCAATACAGAATTCGTTACAGAACTGTAGAGATGAAGATATCCCAGATGAAAATCTTGATGATTTCAGGTTGCGACTAAACCCAAGATTTGACGACACCTGAGAATTTGAGACAAAAGATAATAATAATAATAATAAACACAGATTGTTTTCTTGCAAAATACCTGAGATAGAAAATATAAACATACAAACAACTCCAAAATCAAAGCATATAAATCAGCATCAAGCAAATTGTTAAACAAAACTAATTGAGCTCATAATCGGATAAACTAACACAACAAACGTACGCCATTAGACATTTTGAAAAGACCAACGAATAAGATTTCAAACCTCGAGCCACTTCACGAGTTACACGAGACAGAAACAAGATTAACGTCACCAGCTTAGACTATTTCGAAGAAGTAACCAACGGCGCGTAAAAATTAAAGCAGATCAAAAGCACGACCTAAGCTAAAAAAGCAAAATCAAATCGAGAACGAGAAACGAAGCTAACGTCGACAAACAGGGGAAACGTTGAATCTCTGACCTTAGAATGATTAGACGTCGGGGAGGAGAAAAAGTCAGCGCGAGGAGAAGCAACCGTGGTGGAGGCGGCGGCGGCAGATCTGAGGAGAGAAGAGAAGGCCATTGATTCGGTACTGGAGAAGAAAAAACAAAGGAAAGAGATCTCACGCTCTCGCTCACACGGTCAAAAACCCTAACCCCTTTTGGTTTGGCTTCTGAGAGTAGATGTAGAGCCAACCAAATTTAAACAAACGTGGAGAATCCAAAATGTTCGCAGAGATTCGCTTTTTTTCCTATTTTAAAAATCCAAAATTGCTTTGGAATTGCACTCCTTTTCTTTTTTTTTGTCTACTCAACGGAGTTTTTTAGGCAATTGTATACAGTAAAACCTCTATAAATTAATAATGTTAGGACTAAGACATTTTATTAATTTATAGTGATATTAATTTATCTATAAATTAATAATTATTATTTTATAGTGTAAATTAATAATTATTAATTTATAAATATATTTTTAATTGTTTATTTTTTAAAAAATTATGAATTAGAACAACTATAGCAAAATAAGATTAAACTTTCGGATGTTATAAATTTTATGATTTAGGAATTGAACTTGTAATATTTAGAAAACACTATTTACAATAAATTACAAATATTATAGACAAATTGACTTATACACATGAGACACATAAATTCAAATCTATGAATAATAATATCAATTCTCCTATTTTAATAATCTGTCAAATTATCAAATTTGTAAATGATGCATATCTAAAAATTAAAAATTTAAATTTTAATTATTTGTATGACATGTTATAAAATATTTTAGAGATATTATTATAGGTTGAAAATACAACATTACAATTGTTCTATAGAATTGAGCTTTAGGAGAAACATACACTATTATATCAGTATATATATATATATATAAATTTACATAATTATTAATTTATGATATTATTGGGACCATATTTTATAAGGAGATTTCGAAAAAATTATTATCTTATTATCTTATCGAATACTGTTAATTTTTACACTGGCCTGACTTGGGACCAGCAAAATTTATTAATTTATAGTGTTTATTAATTTATAGAGTATTAATTTATAGAGGTTTTACTGTATTAATATATATGTTGCAGCAGAGTCAGAGAGAGAGAGAAAGACGACACACTCTGTTTGTTGCTGCTACTTGCTAAATAAAATTGATGGGTTTCGATCTGCTGCGGCACAACTCATCTAATATGAAGTTAATGCATTTTTCAACTGGCATTAAGATAAAATTAATGGCTGATTTTTGTATAACTAATTTATATATACATTTTTGAGGCATTTAGCAAATAAATCCTAGAGTTGGAACCTATTTACAAGCATGCCATTAACATTTAATATTTAGTTAATTTCTTTTTGATAAAAACTAATTGTTATACATAAATTTGGTTTAATTGTTAGAAGAGCATATGCCATATATATTTCGGTTTATTGTTATACATAAATTGGAAATGTTTTTATAGAAACTAATTAGTTTTACCAAAATTATTAAATAAAATTTCCTAAAAACTTCCTTTTTTTATTGTCCTCTTTTTTTTTTTTTTTAAATGTCCTCTTTTTTTTTAATAAAAAATAGTTACAATTACGATAATGCACCATCAATATCAGATTGGATTCAAAGTTTGAGTCAAACAAAAATTAGATTGGTTAATTGGAAGTCATATGCCATAAAAGAATTATATAAAACTGAGTTCTATGAAATCCATCGGTATAATGTTCTTTTCAAGAAAACAAATTAACACTTATATCATTTTTACAGTAATATTATTTTATCATAATTCTATATAATATTTTCTATCTTTCACTTGGTTTACTTTTTTCATATTTTAACACCATTTTTTAAAAATTAAATATTATTATTTCTATGTTTAATCTTAATAAAAATTAAAATATTATGAAAGTTTAGACTTATAAAAGTTAAAAATCTCACAAATAGGGTTATATTTCAAAACGGGCTATAGTAACATTAGTATAAAATTAAAATATTAGTAATCAAATGCTAGAACATGGGTTAAATTTTCATTTATTATTTTGTTAACAACATCAATATTAGAATATTAGTCTTATCCAATTAAATTACGATTATGTAAACAATTATTTCTGGATATACCGGGAAAACTCAAACACAAAAATTATAAATAAACTAATGTATAAATAATAAGAGATATGCATTTAAAATATGTAAAACATTAGTCATATATATAGTTAATTTACCAATCAAATTACATTTTTTTTTACTAATAAAAATATAGCTCTGCCGAGTAAATTCTAGTGGAGATAATGATTGATACAACGAGATTTTTGCTTCAAATTCTGTAACAGAAAACAAAAAATAAACACACTAGTAATAAATTTAGAAAATGGTGGAAAAGAAGATGACATGGCATATATGAAAAGGAAGGGTTGAGATTTGGACGTGGAATACAAAAGACACGTTCAGGCCCCTGATTGGTCGGCCGCACTGTGATCTTTTGTCGTTTTGGCACTCTGTGATACTGACTCTTGGGAAAAGCCCTTGGCGATGCCACGTCAGATGGATCTGGGCCAGGGTTTTATAAAGCCCTTTCCAGCTCGAATTCAGCAGCTGCCCTTTTTGTCCCCACAATGAAGAATCAAATAATACAGGCATTTCACTTTTCCGATATGAAGAAGCCAATTAAGGGCTCAGGGATGCAGGAAGGCTGCTGTAATACAAATAAGCTGTGCATACAGGAGATTCAGACATTTTGGAACATGTTTGTGAAGGAGACCATTCAGACATGTTTAGTCTTTTATTTCAAAGAGATTTAACATCATCATACAAAACAAATCAGTGTACAAATAAGAACTGAAAAATATAAGGAAATCTTCAGAACGACTCTATAAATAAAGCATACAACGCATTTACGTATAACCTCATATTTTTTTTTTCCTTTTGACCTGCTTGCTTACACTCGGTCTTGTTATTTTTCCTCGAGAGCTTCTGGTTTCAGAGATTCTTCTACTCTAATGTATTTTTAAGGTAAAAGAGATTGCTTCATAACTCAAATCTCTCTTCTACAAAACCCCCGCGCCACTGAATCCGGATGCAGATAAAAACCTTTACATATCATTTCATTACCTAAGGATATATCAGGACCTGCTTTCTAGGTCTATGAAGTTTCAAAAGCTTGAATCGAAGCATCGAGTCAACATCGTACCCTGTACGCTCCATCCTGTTTATAAGTTGAGAAACAGTTTCCATTTTTTCTCTTGACTGCAGGAGGGAGCTTAGGAGGTAGTTGCAAACGCTAGGCATTAGCTTGAAGTTGTTATCTAGAGTGTATAAGAACACATCTATTGCTGCATCAAGGTGTTCTCTTTTGCAGAGTCCATGAATCAATTTGACACAAGTCGGAGGTGTGACGAGCATCTTCTTCTCCCTTAAAACTGAAAATACCATCATGGCCTCCTGAAATCTCCCTGTTTGGCATAACCCGATCAGCCATATTGAGTAAGGTCCTAAAGTTAACTCGTCTTTTCTGGTATCCAATTCAATAAGTCGTCTTAAAGCTCTCTCAGTTTCCCCTTCCTTAAAACACTGTTCAATCTCATTAGCTGTTTCATCATCCAGACAAGATATTTTCTTTAGGTATTTCATCCATAGACTAAAAGCCACCAAGACCTTTCTTTTCCGACATGACCACTTCATGAGCGATCTGTAAACCGCTGGACTGTGTCTAAAATCATCTTTCGCGTAAAAGAGTTTAAAAGCTTCTTCTTCTCTGCCGACTCTATAAAGTCCGTTGATGAGAGTGTTGTAAGTGACGCTGTCAGGGGATAAGCCCTTCACTTGAAGCACATTGAGAAGCTTGAGAGCACCGTCAATGTCTCCCGCTCTGCAGAACCCGTTTATAAGAACATTGTAAGTATAAATGTCTGGAGAATTCCCGGTATCAGCAAAATGTGCAAGATCCCTGTATGCCTTGAGAATCGAACCGGATTCAACCATGTTGTCAAAGCTCCGGTTTCCACTGTGCGAAAGCCTTAGAAACAAGGAAGCAGGCCTCCCCACCTCCATTTTATGCAGCAATAACCTGGCTTCCTTGAGCTCACCGGACTTGCACAGTCCATCGATTAAAGCATTAAACGTAGCAACCGAAGGAGAACAACCACTCTTCTCAATCTCCACAAAAATTTCTTCAGCTTTCCTAACCAGCCCATTCCTGCACATGCTACAAATGAGAATTGTGTGCGTGCACCCATCAGGGAAGGATTCCGTTTCTGACATCTCGAGTTGGAGGGACCGAGCCTCTTCCAAAAGTCCCCTCTCACACAGAGCCTTTATAACAGCGTTGTAGCAGTAGGTATCCGGGCTAATGCCCTTACTTGCCATGCTGCTTAACAGCTTCAACGCATCCCCAATCTTACCTGCTTTAGATAACCCTTGAATCAATATCGTATACAAAATGACGTCAGGCTTGATATTCTTCTTCATCATATTTGCATACAACTCAAATGCTTGACTGTATCTACTAGCTTTGAACAATCCATCAATTAAACTGCTATAACCTCGAAGACCAAGCACAAAACCATCTTCCTCAAAAAGCTGCAACAGCTCAAATGCTTCAACCATCCGACCTAATTTACAAAACCCATCAAGCAAAGCATTATGTGCGACGAAATCAGGAGAGTTACCGCTCGCTTTCATCTCGTAAAATAGCTTTCTAGCATCTTCAGCACTTCCCCTCTGACACAAACCTGAAATGAGAATCGTATAGATAACTCTGTTAGGCGAAATCCCTCTACCAGTCATATCGTCGAACATCTTCTGTGCATCAGTGGTTCTCCCTTTCTTATACAACCCATCCATCAAAATACCAAACGTGTATAGATTAGGGGAACAATTGCACTTGAGCATCTCATTGTACACAGGAAAAGCCAACATAAAAAAGACTTCTTCTCGCATCATGACTCGCAATATCACGTTGTACGTGAACACATCGGGTCTACAATCAAACTCCTTCATCCTTCCAAACGTTTCCACAGCCTTCTCCGCCATACCCATCTTAGCATAAGCTGAGATCAAAACGCAGAAACAATAAGAAACGACAGAGACACCACCAGATTTGAGCTCCTCCAAGGTCTGCCAATAAAGATCGCACCCATTATCTTGAGAGAGCATATCAATGACCAAACCAAAAGACTCTCGGCTCCTGAGACGCTCTCTTCTCGATGCCCATATAAAGAAACGGAATCCTAATCGTGGATTGACCTCATCTTTGATTACAAATGTGATGATTCTATTGGAGAGAAACGGAACAAGCGGCTCCAAAGCTGGCTCTATGGGTTTCTTCTTGGCTAGGATACTGATGACCTCGCCGGAGATATTGAATTCCGAGTTACCGGAAGAGTAGGAACGTTGCATCCATGACGGCTTTGAATAGAACTGAATGACTGATCGAATGAACATCTGTGGTTTCATAGCAAATGCGAATCGAGTGGGAAACCAAATCTCATTGTTCGGGAGTTCATAGATGCAAAACTTAGGGTTTTACAAGGGGATTGGACCCCATGACTAAACAACAGATGAAGAACACCAATTGAGATAAGAAATGGGATGCAATACTGCGCCCCAACCTTCACTTGGATTGGTCGGAGAGCTTTGACGCGAGACTAATCTCACAGAACTTCCTGAGATTGATTTCAAATGCTTCTCCGATTAAAGATGGATGGAAGAGAATCTCTGAAGATGGGAAGAAGACGGCTTATGGAACTTTCTTTTCATCGTCAAGGGTTTTCTGCCATCGGAGCAAACTCTCTGGATCGACTTCACCCGGTTTATCCATAAACCGATAAACCGGTATCGAGAATTAGTGAAACGTCCCGGTTTGTGGTACAGAATAAAAATTGGCGCTTCATACGTAATTTAATTAGAAAACTCAAAAATGCTGAATACAAAACAAACAAATTCATACACATCTTCGAACTAATAATGCCAGCGTAATTCTCGTATCTCTTGAAAATCATACAAAACGAGATAACTTTCAAGAGTTTAACAACCGACCAGTTAACCGGTACAATTCTGCAGCACTAACTGATCTGAAAACCTTCGGTTAAGTAATCTATTCTACAATGGATTCTTTATTTTCTGTGGTAAGTGGTAACAAATCGAAGTAAATTTGTCAAACCCAGCAATCGGATCACTTAATCACTCCTGAAGACTCTACATAACCGGCACAATATTTCGTTAATCCTTTGTTTTTTCAATTGTATCGTACGCCATGTAAGTTTGGTGAAGTAAAATGATTTATCAGTTATACAATTGAACTGAGGAATTAATGAAGCAAACTTCAGGTGAAGTTACTCCTCCAAAAAATAGGTGTATGTCGTTTGGCGTGGAGAGCACACGGTATTCTTTAGTAAAAGGCGAAAGAATAGTTCGCTTTGTGCTCACCACACGGCTCCATGAGTTTTAAACTGTGTGCACCAGTGCCTTTTATATATGTAAATCCTTCCCCGTCTAGTTTCTGTTCCATCCGATGTGGGACTATTTGTCTTATGTCGTTATTGGGCCACCCACTAGGCCTTTCCCGTGTCTAAAGTGCATGAACTTAATATTCATCGAAACTGTTTAGACATAAATTTGTGCTTTCGAATTTGTTATCTGAAGCCTTAACGAAAATTATCGAACTATTGATAATGGAGCAAACTTCGGAAGAAGTTACTCCTCCAAAAATAGGTGTATGCCATTGATCGTAGAGAACACACGTTATTCTTTAGTAAAAGGCGAAAGAATAGTTCGCTCTGTGGTCACTACATGGCTCCATGAAAAAGTAAGGAGAACCATCTGATTCTTTTATACATGAATCCTTCGACGTCTAATATTGCTTTCACTCGATGTGGGACAAATGACTTCACTGGGCCGGAGATTCCTAACTGGCCGGGCTATTCTATTTTTCTCCATTTTACCGATTCCATTACCTCTTTTATTACTCTGTTTTCTGAACACAACTTTCATTCAGTTGAACTGTAAGGGAAACGGAACCCGAATTATACTCCGTCTCTCTCACAGGTTAAGCTAATCTCTTACGTCCCAACGATGCTGTTTTGTTTAAAATGAACATATGTTAGCCAAGAAATAAAGCATCCAGAATATAATGAAACGACGAGCTATGCAACTGATCAAGTGTTGAGGAGACTGCTAATCAGAGTTTCATCTCTTTTTATTAGAAAAGGCCCCAAAACTAAAAACTCATGAGAAACAGAGCCGCAGACAGAAATTTCAAGACAATACTAATCGCTTGCTCGTCTGGCCATGAACAAAACCAGACAACTTGTTATACATATAACAACACAAAAGAGAGAAGAAATCCAACGCTTCTCAAGCCTCGTCTAGAGCGAGAACTCCTGGAAGTGGCTTCCCCTCAAGAAGCTCCAAACTAGCACCACCACCGGTAGAGATGTGACTCATCTTGTCAGCCAAACCAACCTTCTCGACGGCAGCAACAGAGTCACCTCCTCCAATGATTGTGGTTACTCCCTTTCCGCTTAGTTCTGCAAGCTGCTTTGCTACAGCCTGATGTTGACACAAGACAAGAGAGATTGGGGTTAGTTGAGTTGGGTTTCCTTGGTCAACAAAAAGACATGTTGAAGACAGATGGATTTTGATAAAACGGGTGACTTGGGTTTGTGTGTTTAGTTACTCATACCTCAGTTCCAGCTGCAAACTTCTCGAATTCAAAAACACCCATGGGACCATTCCAGATGATGGTTTTGGTTGTGTCCAGAGCTTCGCTGAATGTCTTGATGGAGTCTGGACCAATATCTAGACCCATCCACCCATCTGGGATGGCACTGGCTGGAACTATCTGCAAGAGTTGCATAATTGTGTCAGCTTTAAACAAGCTAGATGAGTACACAAACGTTTTATTTCCATTCAAGACCCATTGAGAGCCAACCAAAATGAATGTGACAGTTACCTTGCTGTTAGCATCGGGAGCGAACTTGTCAGCAATAACCACATCGGTTGGGAGCAAGAGAGAGACACCTTTGGCCTTTGCCTTCTCCATGAGTGACTTCGCCAAGTCAAGCTTGTCCTCTTCCAGAAGGGAAGATCCGACTGAGTATCCTTGTGCCTTGTAGAAAGTGTAAATCATACCTCCACCGAGCAGGAGGATGTCAACTGAGGACAAGAGCGACTCAATCACACCAATCTTTGTTGAAACCTTTGAGCCTCCAACAATGGCAGCAAAAGGCTTCTTGGGGTTTGCCACAGCTCCGACAAGGTAATCAAGTTCCTAGACGCAACAAACCAAAAAAATAGTCTGATCAGTAAATAAAGAGACTCATCTAAGAAGACACTATTAATGACGCAGAATTTAAATACCTTCTGCATGAGGAAACCAGCAACTGAAGGTTTCAAATATTTGGCAACTCCCTCAGTGGAAGCATGAGCTCTGTGAGCAGTTCCGAAAGCATCATTAACGTAGACATCGGCAAGAGCAGCAAGCTTCTTAGCAAATTCAGGATCATTCTTCTCTTCTTCCGCATAGAACCTCACATTCTCCAACAACAAAACACCACCTTCAGGTAGTCCTGCAACCAACTTCTGGACTTCCTCACCAATAGAGTCGTTTGCCATTACAACCTATTAACACAAGAGAGAGAGAGAGAGAGAGAGTTCAGAACAGAGCAGTTAAAAGCTGCTGTTTATAAACCTTGCACGCATAGAGGAAGAAGAGGAACAAACCTCAACACCAAGAAGTTGAGACAATCTCGGCACAAGAGGCTTCAAGCTGTATTTAGGAGTAACACCTTTGGGGCGGCCCTAAAACATAAAATAGAGATCAGAAAAATTCAATAATTCCTAGAATCATCTTACTGACCACATGAACATAACAGAGAATATAACTTGATTGCATCGTTCCCGCAGTCAATTATTTTAGTTAAGCAAATTCATCCAATCAAAACCAGAAAAATCAACGGACTGAATCGTTCTTGCTTATACGTATGGCTCTAGAGATAAACAGATCAGATCAAAATTCCAAACGCGACAAGTGAAAACAGATAAGCAAGCACGTGAAAGTGAGAACAGAGATGTCATACCAAGTGACTGCAGAGAACAACCCTAGATCCGTTTCCCATCAAATACTTGATGGTGGGAACAGCGGCACGAATCCTGGTATCATCGGTGATGTTAGAGTTATCATCCAAAGGAACGTTGAGATCAACCCTCACGAACACACTCTTTCCCTTCAGATCCGCTTCCTTCAAAGTTCCAACGCTTCTCTTCGTCGCCATAGTAGATTCTTCTTTAAGACAAACTAAAAAAAAAACACTGCGACCAACACAAGATGCACACAACGATCAGATTGACGGAGAAATCGAACAAAATAGGAGATACAGATCTAGATAATTAGCTCAAAAAACCTAATCGAGAAAAAAAAATCAATCGGAATCGTTAAGAGGAAAGAATCTAAGGGAAGCAATTAGAGAATATACTCACATGAGTGGCTGTAATGAAAGACGAAGATGATCGATCGAACGTTACAGAAAAAATAAAAAGAGTTGGTGGATCTTTCGAGAAGCGAGAGACCACTATTATATAAAAACCAGCTTGGACAACACCCCAAGAAATTTCTATATTATTTCCATTCTGCCACTGTATCTCTCCTTGGATTCCACGGTTTAATTTTCTAATGGGCCTAGCCCAATTATGTAAATATTAGAATAATATTAATAAGTGAATAAAGACAATATAGAGAATTTGTCATAGAATAATATTAATCAGTGGATATTAGTATTTAGTTATTTACTCATGTATATTATTCACTATTAATATTATTCTAATCAGTATATAGTTAATCAACATATCTTTATTTTATATATGTTATACTAATTTATTAAAAATAAATTGTTGTGAATTGTAAATACATATAAGCTAGGTTTTGATCTCACTTATATTAATATAATTGAATCATTTCTCCCATATGTTTTTAATATACTTTTTCATCAGTTATCTTGGAAAAACGTTTTTAGTTTTGAATTAATCATTTCGGATAATATTTATCTTCATATCTGAATCTAAATAATATATTAATTTTTTGTTTGTTTGGAAAAACTATTAAGTGAACTAAAAAAGTTATAAAACAATAATTAAAGAAACTAATTGAAATTTTTGGTACAAGTTTTCTACTACCATGGTGATGAGTAGCAGCGTCGTCTCCCAATGCTGATTTAAAGGTAATTTCTTCTGCTTTTCAAGAGAAAAACCTTTATTAAAATGGAAGACTTTTGGGACGGTGAAAGTAATGAGATTTCTAGTAAAGCGTCCGTTCATGAGAATAATAGATTCACGACAAAACAAAGATTGTTTTAAATCTATTAAATAACATCAAAAATATAAATGAGACTTGTTTAAATTACTTATTAGCAAATGACACACAATAAATAATTTAACATCAGATGTAACAAATGATGTGTTAATTAATTTGTTTAGCATCATTTCAATCAAATTGACACAAATTTGTATTAGTTTACATCGCTTAGAAGAATTGATATAAAATTTGCATTTACATAAACTAAAATAACCACCGAGATCATATTGACGGAGAAATCAAACAAATTTGCACAAAAAAAGATCAAAACCTAGTGGAAGAAAATCAATCGGAATTGGATATTGACCTTAATGGGCCTAGCCCAACTACATATTTACTAGGCTTGAGCCTCTTTGAGTTTAAGCGTCATCGTCTTTTCTCCTTCGAACTAAAAAGCACGAGAAAGCTCAACGACGACGGATCAGTGTAGATAAAACCTTATTGCCGGAGAGAAGCCTAAGCCTTGCCGGAGAGTCGAATGGTTTGTTTCTCACTACCATTTCCGTAAATTCAGCAGAGAGAGAGAGCTCTATAACCGGGAGAATCCTCAAATGCGACTGGTTTTGTTCTCTTTTGAACTTTAAAGTTTCATTCATGGAGTTTGCAATTTCGTATAAGCCGAATCCGCTTATCTCTTCATCGACTCAATTATTGAAAAGACCTAAAAGTTCTGGTCTCATTCGGTTGCCCGTCAAGTATGGTCTGGGAGTTACCCGGAAAAAACAGCTCTTTCGAGTTCATGCGTCTCAAAGTAGTGGTGGGTCTTCGTCGTCTAACAACGACGGAGGCTTTTCGTGGGTTAGATTGATGCAGTCACTTCGCGTTGGTGCGGAGAGGATAGGGGAGAAAATTGGAGAGTCTGTGAAGAAGGAAACTGGGTTTGACTCGGAAGAAGCAAGTGCGAGAGTGGATGAGTTTGTGGGTCGAGTTAAGGATAGTGTGCAGAAGGGCCAGCACCAGTTGACTCGCTTTAAGACTGAGACAGTGCCTTCCTTTATTGATTGGAACAAGTGGGAGCATTGGAAGGTAAGCCTATTTCAGCTTCTCAACGTAATTACCAAATCTCTCTGGTTCTCAAGTATTGCTATTCTGCTTGTGTTCTGAAACATTGAGGAACAATCGTTTTGTAATTTTTTTATGTTGTTGATGAACTAACGGAAGCAAAGTTTTGGAGACTGATGAAGATTCTTAATATTTTGTTTCAGGACATTAGGAACTGGGATGGTAAAAGACTTGCTGCCTTGGTGATATATGCTTTTGCGCTGTTGTTTTCTTGTCAAAGAGTTTATGTCGCCATCCAAGCTCCCAGGATTGAACGAGAAAGAAAAGAGTTAACAGAGTCTTTTATGGAGGCTTTGATCCCCGAGCCATCTCCTGGCAATATAGAAAAGTAAGTGCTTTACTAATCCTCAGTTTCCAATTGTAATGTTATCTACTGGAACATAATAGAATTGTTTTCATATTTAAACAACGGTAACATCCTTAGTCAAGTACTTGCTCAGCTATGAAGGCATGTAGAGGGTGGGAGGATTAAACCAACTTTTGTTTATTTGATTTCCTAGAATGTTCTGATTTAGGCTTGTGTTTTAGGTTTAAGAGAAATATGTGGAGGAAAACAACACCAAAAGGCTTGAAACTAAAAAGGTTTATCGAAGGGCCTGATGGAACACTTGTCCACGATAGTTCTTATGTTGGAGAAAATGCGTGGGATGAGGATCTAGAGACCACCGAGGGATCGCTCAAGAAAATAATTGATAGAAATGCTAGGATTCAGACAGAGGCAAAGAAGAAACTAAGCCAAGATCTGGGTGTCTCTGGTCAGTATACATTCATTAAGATTAATACATCTGATTTGCATCTTATAATATGGGCATAGCTTTGTTATTAATATTGCCATCACTGTTTCTTCAATATATGATAAGATATATTAAAACCCTTTTTCTTCTACCATGCTGAAACGGAAATTTTAAATTTTGTGGCTGATTCGTGATGTATTGTAGAAGAGTTCTCTATATCTTTCTAGTAGGGGGAATGCTGAAGACATAACAATAAGTGATTTATTGTGCGAAACCTTTGTTTTTGACGACCTAATCTCTCTCACTGATCGAGTTTCTCGCAGAGCAGCAATTTAGACCCCTCATAGACTAGCTTTAGTAACCTGTGCTTTTGACCATCTAATCCCTTTATTGTATTCTTATATGATAGGTGAAAATGGAGACAGTGTAGGTACTTGGCGGGAAAGGCTTGCAAACTGGAAGGAAATGTTAGAAAGAGAAAAATTATCAGAGCAGTTAAACTCCGCAGCGGCAAAGTATGTTGTCGAATTTGATATGAAGGAGGTAGAGAAAAGTCTGCGCAAAGATGTTATTGAAAAGAGATCTGAAACTGAAGGAACTAGAGCTCTCTGGATTTCAAAGAGATGGTGGCGATATCGCCCTAAGCTTCCCTATACCTACTTTCTTCAGAAGCTTGATTCTTCTGAGGTACAGCTCTAACCTATACTCGTGTCCAGCTTAGGATTGTGAGCAGCATGTCTTTATACCCAAGATTGAATTTTTTAACTGATAACAAATGACAGTGTATCTATTATGAGATAAAATATGATGAAAAAAAACTTTTTCCAAAGCAATTAATTTTGAAGCTGGACGTGATTGGATGATAGATCTTTTTTTGAGCTAATGTTGGCACGACCATCGTTGTGTGTTTCTAACAGGTGGCAGCTGTTGTCTTCACGGAAGACCTAAAGAGATTATATGTGACCATGAAAGAAGGTTTCCCTCTAGAATATATCGTAAGTTGAATATTTGTAATTACTTGTACTGAAACTGAATGGTGTACATTCCAGATTTCACATCCTTTTTCTTTCTAGGTTGACATTCCCTTAGATCCTTACTTGTTTGAGACTATTTGCAACGCTGGAGTTGAGGTGGATCTTCTTCAGAAGAGGCAGATCCACTACTTCATGAAAGTGTTCATTGCGCTTCTGCCGGGAATACTAATTTTATGGTTTATAAGAGAATCTGCCATGCTTCTCCTCATCACATCCAAGCGTTTCCTCTATAAGAAGTATAATCAGCTGTTTGATATGGCTTATGCGGAAAATTTTATAATGGTATCTTTTTTGCTTCTTTGTTAATGTGACCTTCTTCCAACATGTTCATAGTTCTATTGATGAGTTTTAATCATCATACAGCCGGTTGGAGATGTCAGTGAGACAAAATCAATGTATAAAGAAGTGGTACTAGGCGGTGATGTCTGGGATCTTCTTGATGAGCTAATGATATACATGGGGAACCCAATGCAATACTATGAAAAAGATGTGGCTTTTGTCAGGGTAAATTATTCTTGACCCAAATTAACATGTGGCTTTTATTCCATTAAACTTACTAAGCTCAAGTTCCCCACTGTTTTTATTTTTGAGTCAGGGTGTGCTTCTTTCTGGACCTCCTGGAACTGGAAAAACACTTTTTGCGCGAACACTTGCGAAGGAAAGTGGGCTGCCATTTGTGTTTGCATCTGGTGCAGAGTTTACAGACAGTGAAAAAAGTGGTGCTGCAAAAATCAATGAGATGTTTTCAATCGCGAGACGAAATGTAAGGCTCTTAGTTATGTGTTTAAAAGCTCATACGGTAGTCTTCTACTCACACTATTATTGTGGATCTAATATTTATATATTATCTCCAGGCACCTGCTTTTGTGTTTGTGGATGAAATAGATGCTATTGCTGGTAGGCATGCTAGAAAAGATCCACGAAGAAGAGCAACTTTTGAAGCTTTAATTGCGCAGCTCGATGGGGAGTAAGAATCTACTTTGTTGTTTAGAAATTTCAATGAGATCTTTGTACATGGTTTCATCGGCTTTTTGTCATGGTTTTCATACTCAAAGTTTTACCACCTGCAGGAAGGAAAAGACAGGTATCGATAGGTTTTCCTTGAGACAAGCTGTGATATTTATATGTGCCACCAATAGACCTGATGAACTCGACCTTGAGTTTGTCCGTTCTGGACGTATTGACCGTCGGCTGTATATTGGTTTGCCTGATGCAAAACAAAGGGTGCAAATATTTGGAGTTCACAGTACCGGGAAGAACCTTGCAGAAGATATAGACTTTGGGAAGGCAAGTAGTTTTCATGCTATTTTTTCAATCTCAATAATATGCCTTAGACGGGTGTTTACTCATTCATAATAGCTATCTCCCTTTCAACATCCAGCTTGTTTTTCGGACTGTTGGCTTTTCCGGAGCAGATATCCGAAATCTTGTTAACGAAGCAGCTATTATGTCGGTATGTCATATTCTTTTGTGGATCCCCATTTCCCAATATAATATGCAATATTTAGAGGAGCATTGTTGAATTGTTAAGGTTCCTAATTCCATTTTACAGGTAAGGAAGGGACGTTCTTACATATATCAGCAAGACATTGTTGATGTGTTAGATAAACAACTGCTCGAGGGTATGGGTGTGCTTCTTACAGAGGAAGAGCAACAGAAATGTGAACAAAGTGTCCGTACCGACATCCTTTGTACTTTTTATCTCACATCATACTATGCCCCAAAGCTAAAAAGAATCCCTTACCGTTGAAGCTTATGTAATATTAGGTATCATACGAAAAGAAGAGACTTCTGGCTGTTCATGAGGCTGGTCATATAGTGTTGGCTCATTTGTTTCCTCGATTTGATTGGCATGCATTTTCGCAGCTCCTTCCTGGTGGCAAGGTCTGTTTCAAATATCTCTTTTTCAATCATAATGATAGTGGTGTTTAAACACTCAACACAGTATAAGAATAGATTAACTAAACTCTTCTCATATATTATACAGGAATCTGCTGTATCGGTTTTCTATCCACGTGAAGACATGGTAGACCAAGGTTATACCACGTTTGGTTATATGAAAATGCAAATGGTGGTAGCTCATGGTGGACGTTGTGCTGAACGTGTGGTTTTTGGCGATGATGTCACTGATGGAGGAAAAGATGACCTGGAGAAGATAACAAAGGTAAGTGCTCTCTCTCGTCTAACTAATTACTAAGTATTGCTTTTCAGCTTCTGATAAAAACGCCAACTCGGTAGCAAAGATAACATCTATGTAAACTGCATATATCTGCAAAGTGCTTGTATGAGTTATTTAAATCTTTAGTCTTCCATTTCATATTTGAACTGACATTATATTTCAGATTGCCAGGGAGATGGTGATTAGCCCCCAAAATGCGAGATTAGGTCTCACTCAACTGGTCAAAAAGATTGGAATGGTAGATTTACCGGATAACCCAGATGGCGAGCTGATAAAATACCGGGTACATACATTAAGAGACTGATACTTTCCCATTTTTACTGATCTCTCACATTCTCGGTAGTTCATCACGTTCTTTTCTACTTCGTGATAAATTATCAGTGGGATCATCCTCATGTAATGCCAGCAGATATGTCAGTTGAAGTATCCGAGCTATTCACGCGGGAGTTGACAAGGGTAATCTATCTTTGACTCAGCATACCTTATTTGATTTAAACTCTCCCATGTGGAGCTTGAAACATATATGTATATGGAATTTGAATGTTGGTGACAGTATATTGAGGAGACCGAAGAACTTGCGATGAATGCTCTGAGAGCAAACAGACACATTCTGGACTTGATCACCAGAGAGTTATTGGAAAAATCAAGAATTACTGGATTGGTACACTTTCTGATACTTCTATGACGGAATGAAATATGATTATCTATTAGCTTGGATTCTCTCAGTCTTAAGATATTTCCTTTCATTTTGTAGGAAGTTGAAGAGAAGATCAAGGGTCTTTCTCCGTTAATGTTTGAGGATTTTGTGAAGCCATTCCAGATAAACGCAGACAATGTAGTTTATATATCATCTTCTTGTTGATACTCAGCTCTAGATCTCATTCTAAAGTGTGTCACATTCTTTCCTTGACTTTTCAGGAGGAACTTTTGCCTCACAAGGATCGAGTGAGCTATCAGCCAGTTGATTTACGTCCTGCCCCACTCCACAGATGCTAGAAGCTTTGCTCTTCTCCTGTCACCACAGGATTGTTCCCAACGTCTTCAATAGAGAAGAGCCACAAAAGGTTCCATCAACTTCGAAAATTCATCTTAAAAGAGGTTTGAATTTTTGCAGATGAGATTACTTGTATTGCCCCCCATCATCAGTTTAGGTATAGACCATACTATCCCAGCCGAAATTTGTACTGTATGTCTGTATTTGATGATATATCACTGGTGTATAAGTTCCAATCATAAAGTATCTGGAAAGTTCCAGCTTTGATTCTATATATCTGCACATTTTTCATCTTTGCAAACATAGTGCATAGATGTAAAAGGGAGATGTATTTGTATTCAACAAAGACATGTGACAAAATAATTTCGAATAAAATTTTCAACTTTTTTGTTTGTTTTTGTTAAAAAATTGAAAAGGGAAAGGAGGACAGGGTCGAGAATATCTCTCTCCAAACCCCAAACCGAAAAGTATAAAGAATTGGAGTCTCTGTAATCGACTTATATTCTCTTTTCACTGCACATAATAAAAAGAAAGGTTTTTCATTTCGAAGCCCTGTGAGCGGGTGGCTTGGATTGAGTGGAAGTTGCTGCTGATGACATTACTCGTAAGCGACCAGCTATCTCTGTGAAAGATGGTCTTGCTATTGGGTTTGGCGCCCAACATTCCTCCATTAGTGTTCTCCACTCATCGTCGCAGAAGCCCGGTATAGTTGGCCTCAGTGTGTTGTTCACTATCCCACCTGTACTTTCACAATGAAGTCATTAGCATCCTCTTAAAATGATCAGGCAGAAATCTGATAGACCGTGAGTTGCTTGCACGCACCTATTATGGCGCCATAGTGCATATTGGCATATGGTTCCTCACCGGTTAGAATCTCCCACAAAACGATCCCGAAAGAGAAAACATCGACCTGCAGGCAAAGAATATGACAAATCTTATAGTTTGTTTGCATTCTCACTTCTCAGACAGTGTATACTATCAGGCCATGCAATATCCTCATCTCAAGAAACAAAACACACTATTCATCTCAGTTAAAGTAGATATCTGACATTCACTGAGCATCTTATCGTATTAATGTTTACCTTTTCTGAAACTTTGCTGCTGCTCCCATTTAGAAGCTCAGGTGCCATCCAAGGTAAGGTTCCACGTACACCACCAGATACCAATGTATTTCTCTTGATTTTTGACAGACCGAAGTCACCAACCTGGGGTAGAATAGCATGTGGATATTAATTTGGATTATTCTAACATCGTATTGAACTAAATTCATCTACGGGAGGGTCTAACAACCGTGTTACCTTGCAGATTGGGCGAGAAGGATCTTTCAAGTTCACAAGTAAATTGTCACATTTCAAATCGAAGTGAACAGTGTTTTTGGAGTGTAGATATTCCATTCCAAATGCAGCATCCATGGCAATGATTAGTCTCTTGCGACGATCAAGATGCCTGATAATATAAGGAAAGAAAATAGATAAGATTATATAAGTAAAACGAACTGAAACCAATCAAACCTAATAAGTGGAACTTTACCTGTCCTTTCGGACCAGAACATGCCTCAGAGAACCATCAACCATGTACTCTGTCACAGTCGCCAAGGTCCCCCCAGGCCCGTCTTTTACAACACCATAAAATGCTACCACATTCGGATGATGAAGCTTTGAAAGAATTTCAGCTTCCCCCCAGAATTCACCAGTCTAAAAATTCAGATATACATCAACCAGCAAAATGTGATAAATTAAACATAGGCGCATGAATTTTAGGCATGGTGAAAAGGGAAATGCATAACACATGGACTGCAAACAACTCACCAATCTCTCTTGCTCTGATGACCGCCCAGCAAAGCAACTCTTCTTTATCCTCTTGATAGCGACATCTGATCCTCTCCATTTCCCATGATACACCGTTCCAAAAGTACCAGAACCAAGCTCCTTCAACTCCTCGAGATCTTCATTCTTAATGATCTAGTAACATTTTAGAATATGTAAACAAAAACATTGGAAAAAAATAGCTCAGTAGAACACTAGGAAGATAGAAGCAGATAAGTTTTGACAGAACTATCGTAATGAGTGTAAAACCAGACGCACAGACAAAAATAAGAAACTAAATGCAAGCACACTAGCCGGGAAATAAGCATAATGCTGATTCTACCAACATATCTGAAACTGTAAGAACCACTGATATGGACCTCAACAATGAATTTTCCATGCAAAGATAGTAAAAGTTTTATCACGTGTTTATTTTCAAAGTTTTCGTACCTGCAAGCCACTATAATCAAATTCTGAGCCAAGTGGAGGAAGCGCAGCATGCCTTGTTTCGGTCTTTTCATCCTAGAAGTTCTATCCTATTCAGAAAAATAGTGGTTTTGGAAATCGTAAAATGAAAACTGCTACAACTCATACCTTTGGTTCAGTATCCGGCGTCCTAAGATTCTCTACCATAGCACCAAATTCCTCACTCTCTGTGACCTTCATCTGTTCATCCTCTAGAGCAGGGAGAATGGTGCTAGTGCCACCAGCGTTCCTTTTTTGACCCCCATAATCTTGACCTAAAGCCAATTGAGGGTTCGCAAGGTTTGTTGAAATACCATCTCTACTCAATGGCGAAACATGAGGCAATCTGGAGCTCTCTCCACCATCTTTACGGTCAGATGGAATGCGAGAATCAGCTTGGTCAATTGCAACATCTCTTTGGCTAAACTGTTCATCAGCCAGCTGCTGAAAATATGACCAATTTTTACGATCGTGATTCTGCACATTCATGCTAACAGTAGCTCCATCGTGAGGATATGGATGGACAGCGGATGTATCCTCTGAGATTGCCTGTGAAAATATTTCAGAAAGGAAGTCACGAGGAAACCGGTCATTTATATCAATAAGAATATCTCCCTGCAGCGAAGCAGAAGCATGAGTAGAAGCTTGCTCTTCAGGGATAACATGACTCATGGCTGCGTTTACATGGCCCAAGTTAGAAACACCAACTTCAGTATCTGCCCCATTGACTGCTCTGTTCTTGTTTGCATCGTCAGGATTTACAATCTTGTGCAGGGGCTCGGATTTCAAAGTTTCATCTGATATCCCAACCTTTTCAAAGACTTTTTCCACATCTTGATGCTTTTGGTGAATGGCATCATCATTAACAGTCTCAAATTCGTCATGTGACTTTCCAACTCCTTTTTCTGAATCCTGCTGTGCAGTGTTTGCTTGTGACTGAGACGATACAAACTGAGAGTCTAGTGAGTTATCAGACTTCGAAAAACGATTTAGCAATTCTAGCTGTTCACGAGGTATTCTCTCTGAACAATATACCCTCTCGGGAGACTGCACAGGCTCTGGAAAGTTAAGATCAATTAAATTTGACTCAGAGTCGTTATGAACAGGGCCACAGGTACTGCTTGAAGTTGAAAGCTGATCTTCATTACCAGATAGAGGAACCTGCCCAGCAATAACAGCATCACGGTATGTAGCAGGCTTCGCAAGAGTATTCTGCCATGGGTCTCCAACAGGGGGAACTAAATGTGACTCCTGGCTAGGTGCAGTTGTTGCAGCTGACACCTCCCGGACCAGATTGTGATTCTTCACCTCAATATCATCTATTCGGGGAGGATTCTGGTGATCATTTGCCGGATTTTTACGGTTTTCAGGCTCAACATGCTCACGAACTTTCATATCAGGTACTACTTTTTGCTCCTCAACTAGCGCTTGTGAGCTTTGGGGTATGGTGCCAGGGTATGGATACCCTTCAGCCCAGCCAACTTGCTGATTGACATGCCCTTGGAACGGTATGGAACTGGTAGTTTCCCCGACAGCGGAGTAATTAGAACTGTGATCAGGATACAGAGGAAACCGTTCTCTTTGTCCAGGTTGAACCACATGCCCATAATATTGCGGGTATATTCCATAGGGACTGGCAGAACCCGGAGTGATGGATTGTGGATACTGGAAAGAGGAGGCTGGCGTAATAGATTGGGGATACTGAAGAGGGGAACCTGGGGGAATGGAGTGAGAATAATGAAGAGCAGAACTTGGCTGAACAGATTGCTGTAACTGATATGTAGCATTCGGTGGAATAGATTGAGAATAAGAAAGCGATGATTTTGGTGGAATAGACTCAGACTGTTGAGCGGATGATTGTTGGAAGCCATCTACCATCGACTGTGATGCGCCAACTCCTCCAACATCTCCAGCAATAGTATTGATCCCCTCGGTGTTCCGTACATCAAGCTCAGCTAAGTTGTTTGCTGAAGAGCTGTCGAGCGCATGAAGGATTGGCTTCTTTCCTGATCCAATGTCCATGCCATTTACAGCTACAACATATTGAAACTCAGAGTCGGCGTCATTTTTGTTAACCCCCAAAAGAGCATCATCCATATCACTGATAGAGAACAAAAACATCCTAAGCTTCTGAGAACCCCCACGGTTTTCCATCTCGTTATACTCTTCCAACATATTCTGGAGATCTTCTTCACATGATACAGACACCAACGCGTCAAGATCTTCACCAGGAAGCTGATACTTTACAACACGTGTTTGGTAATAGATTTCAAGGATTTTTTGCCTCAGCTCCGGCCAAGATATATCCTTTCTTATGGAAATTATGTGTGTATCACCTCCAACGTATCGAAGCTTTGAATCACCTGGACGTGGAAGTATTTTCCCACCGAAACTGCAAAGGATCTTGACCTTTGCTGTAACACTACCTGAGGCTGAAGAAGAAGCGTATCCCTGTAAATTTCCTACACTGCTATCTTTAGTCATGGAAGCCTGTGGTGCTGACTGGACATGACCAAGTTTATTCCCAAACTCGTGAAGTGAAGAGTTTGTCCTCTCATTATCCCTGGTGCCATTTTCCACAGTGCTGAACCTAGAGACATCTGAAGCACACTCAGATCCAGTGTGACTTAGCCCCCCTATCAAGCCTCTAAAGTCCATATAACCAGTGGTATAATTCATGTCGCCAGCTGCATTGGAATTCGAGGACCTCTGAGGAATGACCCGATCACGCATAAAAGCGAATTCCTCACCTGTTTGAATGGAGTAGTTATGCACAGGCTTAACATCTGAACCATTAGAATTGAAAGGTCGCACATTAGCACTAGTGCCCCCTGTTTGATCAGGGATAAACGGTTGAGGAACAGCCTCGTTTCCATATCCAGGTTCCACGGAGTACTGAAAAATCTGTTGATGTCTAGGTTTATCCATGGATACAATACAAATCCTACAAATTGAAAGACCTGTATGACGAATCTGACATAGCACACTACTACACTACAGAGAGAGAGAGAGAGAGAGAGAGTAAATCAATTCAGAGCTCGGTCGAGATGCAGTTACACATTAAGCTGCAATGAAAGAAAGAAGATATAAGTTTTAGTCCCATGGCGAGATAATGCAGCAAAGCAGACATTGAATCATTCGAGAAATTCTAATAAAAAGGGAAAACTTCAATTTCTTCAGATCAGAAGAAGATCTAAAACCCTAAAAACATGATTCTTCCTTTGACTACTACAGAGAATTCTCAGCGACAATTTGATTTCGAACTAGCCCCAAAAAAAAAAAAAAAAAACAAAAAAATACTCGATTAAAAGCTACCTCCTTCACCACAAAAACCCAAAACCCTAAAGCAATCGATACAACGATTCAGTCCATTTCACAACGCTACAGAATAGTTTATAAAAAAAAATTGAAATCAAAAATAAAAAAAATCTAATGCTTCAGGAAATCCCAACGACTCAAAAAAATAAAATAAAAATAGAACAGTGAAGAAGTCTTCCCGAACCTTTTAGCGAGTAAAGCTTACAAAGGATTTGATCGAACCAGCAATACAGTTGAAGCAATCGTCTCTAAGCTGATGCTCTCGATCAAGTAGTACACAGCGAAGGAAGAACAGATTACCAAAAAAAATAATAATAATAATAAACCCTAAACTTTTTTTTTTCCCTCACTTTCTCTCGTTTTGTCTGGCCTTTCCCTGAGCGCTTACTAAAATTTGGAAAATCTTTAAAAATCACAATTAAAATATGAAGAATTACCTATTGTAACCCACTTTTATTAATAATTAGCAACATTAACCTCTTTTTATTTTTATTGTCAGACTAACTCATTTTTTGTGTAATAATTTTCATAGTACCAAAAATGTCTTTTGCCTTTTTTTTTTAAATGGCAAAAACATATGGTTCATAAAATTATTAAAATTAAATTCCAATATATAAATATTTATGAAAATATATTAATTGTTTAAAACCTAATGTAATAGAATTAATCTTGAATCGACTTTTTCATTCTTCATAACATAAGATCTCTTACGTCTTTCTCTTTTTGATTAGTTTATTGAATTTCTGGGCTGAATTATTGTTAATTCTGAACCGCTATCCTTCGATTATGTTTCTAGAATTCTTTGTTCTTGTTTAGATTCAAACTACTATTAATATAATTTAATTGCGTTTCATTAATAATTTTTCAAAAATACCACTGAAAGGTAAAAGAGAGGTGAATACAATGGCTATTAAGAAATTTTTTTGAAACTACTATCAAACAAGTCTGCTAAAATTAATATTAGAGTTCTGCTACAATACACCAGACTTTACCGAAGTCTATGAAATCCGTAGACTAACTATAAATCTGCTTAATATATTTCTGAAGTCTACCAAAAATACGAAGACTTAACAAAAGTCTAGATAACTCCGCAGACTAACTATAAGTCTGATTAATATTTTTTGAAAACTTAACTAAAATCTATAGAACTCTGCAGACTGTCTATAAGTCTGCTTAATATATTTTTGAAGTCTACCGAAAATATGAAGATTTAACCAAAAGTCTATAGAACTTCGCAGATTAGCTATAAGTCTGCTTAATATATTATTGAAGTCT
Source organism: Camelina sativa (assembly GCF_030686135.1). Classification (NCBI taxonomy): domain Eukaryota; kingdom Viridiplantae; phylum Streptophyta; class Magnoliopsida; order Brassicales; family Brassicaceae; genus Camelina; species Camelina sativa. The sequence goes on from NC_141886.1 coordinate 31,074,131, forward strand.
ACCGAAAATACGAAGACTTAACAAAAATCTAGATTACTCTGCTTAATATATTTTTGAAGTCTACCAAAAATACGAAAACTTAACAAAAGTCTAGAATACTCTGCAGACTAACTATAAGTCTGCTTAATATATTTTTGAAATCTACTGAAAATGCAAAGACTTAACTAAAGTCTAGATTACTCCGCAGATTAGCTATAAGTCTGCTTAATATATTTTTTAAGTCTACTGAAAATGCGAAGACGTAACTAAAGTCTAGATTACTCCGCAGATTAGTTATAAGTCTGCTTAATATATTTTTGAAGTCTACTAAAAATGCAAAGACTTTATCGAAGTATATGAATCTTCGCAGACTAACTATAAGTCTGATTAATATATTTTTGAAGTCTACTGAAAATGCGAAGACTTAACTTAAGTCTAGATTACTCCGCAGATTAGTTATAAGTCTACTTAATATATTTTTGAAGTCTACCAAAAATGCAAAGACTTTATCGAAGTATATGAATCTCCGCACATACTAACTATAAGTCTGCGTAATATATTTTTGAAGTCTACCGAAAATCCGAAGACTTTACTAAAGTTTATGATTCTTCGCAGAGTAATTATAAGTCTTACTAATATATTTTTGAAGTCTACCAAAAATGCGAAGACTTAACCAAAGTTTATAGAATTATGCAGACTTATAGGTTTGTTAAATTATATTTTTGAAGTCTACAAAAAAATTACCAAAGATTTTTGAAGATTTTTCTTTTAAAAAATATTTCCTTTTTCATTTGATTCCCTTATTAAATGATTTCCTTTATCAATTTTCGTTTTTCAATTATTTCCTTTTTAAAATTTTGTTTTTAAATAATTTTCTGAATATTTAGTATTGTATGTGATTTTTACAATATTTATGTAGTTAAGAAGAAAAATAAGTAATATATGCAAGGGTAATATGGTAAAAATGTGTTATACAAATATTTTAAAATCTTGATAGGTTATTTTATTTGTTTCTAATAAATTATAGGTTATTGTAGCAAATCTTTTAAAATATTAATATAAGCCAAATTTGTCGGCTACCTTAAGAACAAAATTTTTATTCAAAATAGTTTTAATTAACAAAGGGAGAAAATCCCCAAATCTGGTCAAAATGATTGAAATTCGAAAAGTACCCTTAAAAGTTCCAGAAATTACTCTTTTGTTCATATTTATTGATCTTAACCAAATGCCTAGATTCGTTTATGTGGTGATCAGCTCAGTGTTCAATCGCATGTTACGCAGTCTATATACACGGGAGAACGACATCAACCGTTGATTTTGAGAGAATGGCCTAAAATGTTAGACTCGGACGGTCAAGAGTCAAGTTTGTCAACAAATATCGATCGAGTGCATGTGATGTGAATCTGAGAGTCTCTAGCTTCTGATTGTATGTATATCGTTTGCATTAATTAGAAGAAATCTCCCAGTTCACCAGATCATTATCATAAAGGGGTTGACTTTTGATACCTTAAATATTTGGGTAAATTGCTGACAAATATATGTTAACTCCTTCTATATGTTTTCTCAAGTGGCCTAGATGTAAAGAACATTGTTTTCTAGCTCTTTATTTAAGGGAAAGTTAATCACGTAACTGATATTGCTAGGAAAAAAGTAACACTTGATTAAGAAAAAAATGATTGCCAAATAGATGAGAATTCTTTGAGTATATGAGTTCGATTGAGTTTGTTTGACGTGCGAAAATGAAGATAATGTATCTTATGATGAATGATGGTATACTACGACCAAATCTTGTTCTTCTATCGTTTATGGTTGAGAGAGGCTACAATTTCAAAACCGCCAATGCTAATGGGAGGGTAATGTTTGGGGCCACAATATGTAGAACAAAGAGTGGTCGGTCCACCGTGGTATTGAAAACGTTTGACTATACGAATGTTTCCTTTTTTAAAGCATGTATTATATGATATCTTGCACCTTAACTGAATTGTAACTGAAATTGTAACAAATATCGTAACTTTTACATATTTTTGAATATTTATCAAAACCTCATGAATTTTATGGATTGTTTGTAAGAATAATAAATCAGAATATACTATTCAAGCGGTGGCAAGATAATAATTTGCATTGTTATATCTATAATTTGTTTAATAAAAGTAAGTAAACTTGGTCGGCAGGGGCTCAGGGAATAATTTGATTTTGCTTTCTTTCCTAGTGAACGGTTTTGGACGACCAGCAAAATACGGTATAGACTATAGAAAATGTACATGCACACCACCGTCAAGAAATTATTATTCGTTTGTTTTGTCAATGCACACCGTCAGGAAAATTATATACACAAATTTTCCCCAAAAAAAACAAAAAAAAAAACTCTTTTTCTCCTCTGCCATATCAATTGAAAACAAAACGATGTCATTGCTTTGGAATAAAGCGTCGTTCACGTTTTGCAACAGTCGAGAGGAGACGAAATTGGGGCTCTTTTTATCTCCTCATGACTCCCACCTAATTAAAATCGGCAATATCAGTAGCAAAAGCGTGTGCTTTGTTTATTGGGAACATATCATTATCAAAAGCCATGGAGTTTTACGAAGATGTGGTTCGTCATGGATCGATATGTTTCAAATACTTGTTTGGTTGATTCATAAATTGTTATGTTCTCCAAGTGTGATTGTACTTAGAACGCGACATTAATTATAGTGTTTAATGGGATAGAGTACGTATAAAGATGATGTCGTTTCTTAGACTTCAATGTCCTCTTGCTACGTTGGTCATCGATCGCCGTCTGTGGGGATCTCAAGAGTGAGGTGGTCTTTCTCGCCATTACTAGAACGGCGTCGTTTCCTAGGATTCTTTCGTTTTATTAATTCTCTAGTAAATACGCCCATTGGGCTCAGACATAGCTCTCTATAACACATAAATAGATTTTTTTAATTTAAATTTTGTTTAATTTAATTCATTATTTGCTTTGAATACTCATATTGCTTTGTTATTGTCCTGGAGCTAAGCTGCTATATGAGTATGTTTGCGAAAACGAAGAAGAGAAAGAAGAAAATTTGGTGCAAGTTAACAAAGAGGTAGAGTCGAGAAACTATGATACCGTTGCGGCCTCATCATCTCAATACAGCATTGCTACATCATCTTCGTCGTGGTCAGATGTTGCACCATTGTTTCCTCTTCAGACGCTGTAAAATATTAATCATGCAAACGAATTTGTTACCTCACGTCTTTGCTTTTACATTCGGTCTTGGTCTTTACCTGTGAAGGTAATTTTATAAAGGTCACTCACTCGTCAAGTTGTGTTAATTAACGGATCTGTTTGTAACCACTTTAATTTGTACTATAAACTTCCAAATTAAGTTCATAGTCAGTTTAAATATTTTGGCATATTTTGGCAAAATATTACAGAATTTACTGAAGTTTTTGTTATCTGCATTGCATCCCCTTTATAATAAAACGGAAATACACAACATTGTTTTGTAAACTATATAATTTTAATAAGCTGGTTACAAATAGGTTATACATTAATGATAGATTAATTGGTTACAAATAGGTTATACCGAAAATCTTAAAGAGAATATTGTAAAGAATCATATCATCTAACTTACCATATTAATTTCCTTTATTAAATTATTCATCAAATAAAATATTTTGATATCTAACTTAACATATAAATTTGTTAATTATTATTATACTTCACCTCTCATATATATATATGAGTCTATTTTGTGAAACAAATAAATTATCATATTAATTATTATAATAAAAAAATAGTTTTATTTCCGGATATACCATAAGTTGAATTTTTAAAAACAAATATAAATTGTTCAATCTATAAAATATTCAAGCTTTAGTAATATTATTCTTTAGAAATAATATCTATTGAATTAAAAAATTTACTGAGTAACGGGTCAAAATTTGAATATTTAAATTCAAATTTACAAAATCCCCTATATAGTAAAACGGAAGTATACAACATTGTTTTGTAGATTATATAATTTTAATAAGTTGGTTACAAATATGTTGTACATTAACGATAGATTAATTGGTTACAAATAGGTTATACCGAAAATCTTAAAGAGAATATTGTAAAGAATCATATCATCTAACTTACCATATTAATTTCCTTTATTAAATTATTCATCAAATAAAATATTTTGATATCTAACTTAACATATAAATTTGTTAATTATTATTATACTTCATCTCTCATATATATATGAGTCTATTTTGTGAAACAAATAAATTATCATATTAATTATTATAATAAAAAAATAGTTTTATTTCCGGATATACCATAAGTTGAATTTTTAAAAACAAATATAAATTGTTCAATCTATAAAATATTCAAGCTTTAGTAATATTATTCTTTAGAAATAATATCTATTGAATTAAAAAATTTACTGAGTAACGGGTCAAAATTTGAATATTTAAATTCAAATTTACAAAATCCCCTATATAATAAAACGGAAGTATACAACATTGTTTTGTAGATTATATAATTTTAATAAGTTGGTTACAAATATGTTGTACATTAACGATAGATTAATTGGTTACAAATAGGTTATACCGAAAATCTTAAAGAGAATATTCTAAAAAATCATATTATCTAACTTACCATATTAATTTCTTTTATTAAATTATTCATCAAATAAAATCTTTTGATATCTAAATTAATATATTAATTTGTTTATCATCATTATATTCCACCTCTCAATTTTATATATGAGTCTATTTTGTGAAACAAATAAATTATCATATTATTTATTATAATTAAAAAATATTTTTATTTCCAGATATACCATAAGTTGAATTTTTCAAAACAAATATAAATTGTTCAATCTATAAAATATTCAAGCTTTAGTAATATTATTCTTTAAAAATGATATCTATTGAATTAAAATTTTTACTGAGTAACAGATCAAAATTTGAATATTTAAATTTAAATTCATATTTTGTTGAATTTTATATAATATAATAAACTTCAAATAATTTATTTTGAAATATTTTTAATATATTGAAACTTGATATTAAAGTTAGAAACTATAGAGACTCTAAATTGATTTGTTATAGCAATGTCAATAATATGTCACTATAATATGAAAGATTTTCAAGAAATCAAATATATTAAAACAAAAAGTATAGCAATATATTAAATTATTCATAATATAATAACTCACTTTTTAAAAACCAAATTTACAAAATTATGTCTTATAATGATATTCAAGTCATGATATAGAATATACATTTGAAATAACCTAATACAATCAAACTCTATTGATTGAGGGAAAAACAGAGAAGCGAAAATTCAAAGACAAAGACTACTTATTGCTGTGTGTGTCCAACTAGGCAACTATGCTTTCATGTCTTTGCTTTTACATTCGGTCTTGGTCCTTTGACCTGTGAAGGTATATTTATCAAGGTCACAAGTCACAAGTCACAAGTCACACAACTCACATCACTCGTCAAATTGTGTTATTACGGATCTATTTTGTAACCACTTTAATTTGTACTATAAACTTCCTTCCAAATACATAAGAAAAATAAGTTCATAGTCTATTTTACACATGAATGATTTTATTAGGTGAATAGTCATGTTCCTAATATTAATAATCTATATACAATAATTTGGTATATCATCTGGAAAAGAAAATGATAGTTCTAAAATTATAAATTGATTTGAACAAATGAGTTGACAAAAAAATTGTTCGTACAACAATCATTACCAAAAAAAAACAAAAAAAAAAAATGAAGAGAGGGAGACTTTTTCTCTGTGTTCTACTCTCTTGCCTAACTCTGTTCATCATTGGCGGCCCTTTGATAACGACAGCTCAGCCTCCATCTCCAACTTCATGTGATCGAATCTGTGGAGGAATCTCGATTCCTTTCCCTTTTGGAATCGGACGAAGAGATTGTTATCTCAACGACTGGTACGAGGTTGTCTGTAACACCACCACCACCTCCGGTACAAGTAAAACCATAGCTCCGTTCCTCTCTAAGATCAACAGAGAGTTAGTTAGCATCACTCCTCGAAATAGCATCGACAGTTCCCACGGAGTTGTACACGTCAAATCTCCGGTGACTTCTTCCGGCTGTTCTCAAGGACCCGTAAAGCCTCTTCCTTTAAACCTCACCGGTAAAGGAAGCCCCTTTTTCATCACCGACTCGAATCGTCTCGTCTCAGTTGGTTGTGACACCAGAGCATTGATTACAGACATCGAATCTCAGATCACAGGATGCGAATCCAAGCTGCGACGGCAACAAGAGTCGTCTAGACTCAGACAAGATCTGCGGTGGTTACAGATGTTATCAAGCGAAGATTCAGGCGGATAGACCACAAGTTATCGGCGTCAACCTAGAAATCTCCGGCGGTAACACAACTCAAGGAGGTGACTTGACGAACGAGACTTACTCTCCGGCGAATGTTACAGAGCCGGAGCAGTTTTATACTAATGGGTTTACTGTGATTGAGCTTGGTTGGTACTTTGATGCATCGGATTCTCGGTTAACGAAACCAGTGGGTTGTGTGAATTTAACGGAAACTATGATTTACACGAGTGCACCAAGCTGTGTTTGTGAGTATGGTTACTTCTCTGGGTTTGGTTACAGCAACTGTTACTGCAATGACATTGGTTACAGAGGGAATCCATATCTTCCTGGTGGATGTATTGGTAAGATTTATAGGTTTCTCTTCGTCTAATTGCCTTCAATGAGGTTTTAGATAACGTATGATCACGGCTCTGTTGAATATGATTCAGCTTTTTGTTTTCTTGTGTCTAAGACATTGATGAATGTGAGGAAGGAAAAGGACGAGACAGCTGTGGAGAGCAAACTTGTGTGAATGTTCCTGGATCGTGGAGGTGCGAGCCCAAAGAAAGAGAAGATCAAGCCTGTGATTCAAGGTTTGGCACTGTTGTTCTTGGTTCTCGGGATATGGGGATTGATCAAATTCATTAAGAATAGAAGGGAGATTATCCGAAAGAGGATGCTCTTTAAACGTAATGGAGGCTTGTTGTTGAAACAACAGTTGACTACAAACGAAGATATTTAGCTCAAAAGAGCTGGAGAAAGCGACGGATAACTTCAACCAGAACAGGGTTCTTGGGCAAGGAGGTCATGGCACTGTCTACAAAGGAATGTTGGTAGATGGACGAATTGTTAGCTGTGAAAAGGTCTAAGGTTTTGGATGAAGACAAAGTTGAGGAGTTCATCAATGAAGTTGGTGTTCTCTCGCAGGTTAACCATAGAAACATTGTCAAACTCATGGGGTGTTGTCTCGAAACAGAGGTCCCTATCTTGGTTTATGAGCATATTCCAAATGGAGACCTATTCAAGCGGCTTCACGATGATTCTGATGATTACTCAATGACTTGGGATGTACGATTGCGCATCGCTGTTGAGATTGCAGGAGCACTTGCTTACTTACACTCGGCTGCATCAACTCCGGTCTATCACAGAGATGTCAAGACCACAAACATACTTTTGGATGAGAAGTATAGAGCCAAGGTATCAGATTTCGGGACCTCGAGATCTATAAACGTAGACCAAACTCACTTGACAACTCTAGTTGCAGGTACTTTTGGATACTTGGATCCAGAGTACTTTCAAACTAGCCATTTTACGGATAAGAGTGATGTTTATAGTTTTGGGGTCGTCTTGGTTGAGCTCATTACTGGAGAAAAACCGTTTTCTGTAATGCGGCCTGAAGAAAACAGAGGACTTGCGTCTCATTTCATTGAGGCCATGAAACAGAACAGAGTTCTTGATATTGCTGATTCTCGGATCAAAGAAGATTGCAAGTTGGAACATGTGTTGGCAGTGGCAAAACTTGCCAGAAGGTGTTTAAGTCTTAACAGGGAAGAAACGGCCAAATATGAGAGAGGTTTCGATTGAGCTTGAGAGGATCCGTTCATCTCCTGAAGACTTAAAGGTACATATCGAAGAGGAGGAAGAAGAAGAAGAAGAAACTGCCATGGAAATCATCATGGATGATTCTTGGAGCGTCAACATGACTCCTCCAGCTTCCCTCTTTGATTTATCTCCCAAGTTAGATGTTGAACCACTGGTTCCTCGACAAACATGGTGATGATGAAACCTGAAACACTGCAAATGTATAGAAAATGTCCCAGCCTTCATTAATCCAAGATTATGTGTTGTTCATTTGTTTCCGTTTTCAATGTCACACCCTGCATCAATCCAAGATAAGATGATGACAAAGAAAAAAAAGAGACAATTCTCAATAACTTGTAGCATATATTCATATTTGTACTGAATCTTGGGACATAATCCCAATAGAATAAGGTAAGAGTAAGATTCTCTAGGCCGTTTACACAGACATTGCAATAGATGGATGGGTAAACTACAAGCACATGTCTGCATATGATACAAAAGAGTTAATTATATTATGGAAACTCAATACATTATATTACAGCAATCTCTTGGAAAGAAAAAGAGTTAATCTTCCATGAGAGAACAAAAACCCATAACAATGGTAGAGATGGGTAAACAACAAACACATGTCTGCATATGATACAATAGTAAGAAACCAAATGTATTGTCTAAATAGAGGAAGGAATGTGCCCTTAAGTCGCACATCTTTCTAAACTCTTCTGCTTCGGCTGCCAGAACCATGAGCCAGAAGATGAGATGGTCCCCCGCTCGTCTCTGCTCCTTTTAGTTTGTGTGATTCCAGAACCTCAGCTACCTCCATCAGCATAGCTAACTGAAGAAAACACAACAAGTTTTCAAACCCAACAGAAACATAAAAACCATAAGAGAGAGAGAGAGAGAGCCTATTAATATAAGGAGAAACATACCGGGATCTTGTTCTCCCTCAGCCTACCTTGAAGTGCACCGATGGGCAAAAAGCATATTAGAACCACCCATGTAACAAACGACAAAAACCAAATAACAAATGTTATAACACGCTTCACTAACCAACCAGTATTCGATTAGCTTGCACATGGAAGCCTGATATGTCGATGTGTTATGGATGAAAGCAAGAGGATGAACTCATCCGTCTCTAGAGAAGAACAACAAGCAGCTTTTGCATTTCAAATCTCGATTATTATTAGGTCTGAAATACGATTTATGTAAATAAAAAAAGAGTGAATCGAAAACCTTATGCTTTGCTGCACGGATTGGTGGTATGCTGCTCGTTCCTCATCGTAGAGTAAGAGTACTCTTTGCAGATCCTTAAAAGAAGCTAGAGGTGAGCTGAGTTGAAGAAGCGAGGAAGTCGGCAAAACATGAAGTGGGACTTATTTTCTAACATTTCCCACACCACTGCACGTGAAAATCTCAAAAGTGCATGTTAAGTAATTACATAAATAAAACGGAGCAGTCAGTGTTCATAAGCCCAAAAAGTGCAAGTTGAGAAATATATACCTGGTTTCTAAATTAGAACGGAGCATTGCCTCTTGCATACTTTCAGACATGTCCCCATTGGGTCAATGTCTACAGCTAAGCTGCTGAGATTTCCACTTGTTCCATCTCTTGTGGTGATGTTGGCCTCAGCACCATTGTTAACAAAGAAAGCCCCAAAATCTGAAACTCGTCCTCCACCCTACACACACATACATAGCTCAAACATCAATGTGTATATATACAACAAATCATCCCATGATTGTCTCTCAAAGAATTTGGAAAACGAGTCACAAATTACAATTTGACAAGTTCCATTAAGCTCGAGTGAACTTCTACAGATTTAGGCAAAAGAGACCTTAGATCCAGAAGTTGTAGCTGTATCACTTGTGTCTTGCTCAGGAATGTCTCCCCAACCAGAAGAGGATCTCGGGAATATAGAGTCTGAAGGAACTTAATGACGATTCTAAATCGAAGACAGCCAACTGTTCAGGTTGGTTTCGACTCGATCTTTCTGCGGATCAGACCGCGACTGAGGAGGAGATGCTCCCCAGATTAGAGCTGTGGCACTTTCTTTTCCACCTCGGCGTTTCCACGTGAAGTGATTGAGTGGTTGCTCTCTTCTTCAGAGCTTTTCCTTTTCTTTCCACGCTGCTTCTGCTTCGTCTTACAGGCACGAAGAAGTGACGTTCCAACTTGTGGGATTTCGATTTGGTTCTTCAGAGTTTTTTCTTTCTTTCCAAGCTTCTTCTGCTCCGTCGTCGTACAGTCACGAAGAGGTGACGTACTTCTTCCAACTTGTGGGATTTCGATTTGGTTCTTCAGAGTGGTTCCTTTCTTTCCAAGGTCACGAAGAAGAAACGTACTTCCAACTTGTGCGGTTCCGATTTGCTGGATATCCAGAGGGCTCCCTCCAGAAGAAAGGCTAGACCAGAGCCAAACTGAACTTGGAATACCAAGTGGCCATGGACATCCAATTGTGTCATCGGGAAATGCCAAGAGAACATTCTCTCCGAGGTCTTTAAAGGTATCGTACCTAAGATAGGTATGGGCGAAATCTGAGATTACCATCAAATTTGCTAGGTGACCACGATGACTCAATATCCAATTATAAACGTCAACAAGGATCTCATGATGCTTTTTCTCAGCTGAAACAATATATATATATATGGAGATCAGATTTAAAAAAAAAAAAAAAGGAAAACAAAAAAGGACAGATTGATATCAATCTTGCAAATTCAAATTCTCGGGAATAGGGGGGTTAAGTGACAGGAATTAACCTTTTTGCAAAAGCTTGATATTGGCGGATTCAAAGTCTTGTGCGTTCTCCACCTTCTTAATTGAATAAGCAACGATTGACATCTTCTTACAACGGAGACCCCTATTCCCGAGAGATAATTTGAAACTATCAGAGATCGACGCGGGAGTGAGATTCACCGGGATTGGGCAAGCATCCAGGTCCCACAAGATGCCTGTCTCAGCGGCTGCGATGTTGTAATTGGGAAGCAATTACGAAACAGTTTAAATAACAATCGCCATGAGAAACGAAACAAACTTGAAACTTCGGTTTGATTATATTCATTGGAAAAAAAAAAAAAGAAACAACGATCGCTTAGAACGAAACTATTCAACTTCAGATCGATTAGGTACAAACAACTGGAAATCGTAGATAACTTTAATTATAATTATTATTATTATTATTATTTTGATTAAATCCAAATCATTTACGCACATGAATAGATCGTTTCGATCCGCTAATTTGATACTAAAGATCGATCAGGTGTAATATAAATCCAGCTATTTCAACAACAAGATGTTATGATATTTATTATTAACTAGTAATTATATCCTGTACTGTCGTACAAGACAAACAAAAATTAAACCAACTTTTTCAAATGTATTTCATTTATCTGCAATATTTCCAAAAACTATGAGAGTATGTAAAACATTTTAACATATAATTTTAACTGAGATATATATATCTTATGTTCAAAAAAAGATTGAGGTTGTTAGATAACTGTTGAGATATCATGTGATAAAATTATATTTAAACTTTGGAAATCCAAATTGGATTCGTAATACTATCTAAAAATCCTACTAATTTTCCTGTTTTTAAATAATCTATTTAGAATTTTCAGTTTGATTTTTTCTCATCAAGTTAATTAAGAAAAAATTGTTTACCAAACTACAAATTGTTTATTATTTATGAAATTGATGATACTTTTGATTCAAATAAATTCACAAAACAGTCAACACAATTATACCAAAAAAAATAGTTGACATCATTTATTTTTGTGTGCAACAAATGATCGGCCGTCAAATGCAAATAATTGATTCTTCCATTTTTTTTCCTTTTCTTTTCCTAAGTAGATTCTTTCCACGTGCGTGTTGGACCATTAAGATCGAGAAAAAATCTAGTAATTCACAGTCCGACGATGACGTAATCCAAAAAGTGTATGTCCGGGGCGGATCTAGGCTTATGAGGGGTGGGGCAAGTGCTCCATACCCATTTTCTTAATTCTTGTAAATATTAGCTAAGTTGTATGATATATCTATAAAAATCAAGAATTTTTTTCAGTTTCTTAAGGTTTTGCCCCTGGTAAAAATGCTAAGTTTTGTAGTGTATCTATTAAAATCAACAAAAATATTAGTTCTTCAAGGTTGTGCCCCATATAAAAATCCCCACGTATATGTGATCCGATCCAGAGAGGCAGAAGAAACTTGATATGGACTGACTGAACGGCAGAGGCACTGGTTTCCACTTTCCATAATTCAGTTAAGTGTTTGTTCCGCCATTATCTAAGCTTCCATGGCGATTGGTTTACTCTACTTGGCTATATTCGTCTTCTTGGGAGGACAATGCCGTCTCCTTCAGTTTCTGAGGAGATCGGAGAAGCCTGGATTATTATTAACTCAGCCTCGTATCACTGTTTATTCTGATTCGCCGTTTCGGTCTCTGTGGGAGTACGACGTCTTCCTTAGTTTCAGAGGAACAGATGTTCGGAGAAGTTTCGTCAGCCATCTCTACGAGGCTCTCAATAACGAAGGAATCAAAACCTTCCTCGACGACAGGGAACTTCAAAAAGGCAATTTCATCTGGGATGGGCTTGAGGAAGCCATTGTTCAGTCACGATTCGCCATCCTTGTAATTTCCCAGGACTACGCTACCTCTCACTGGTGCTTGCAAGAGCTTTCCGCTATGCTCGACTTAGCCGACAATACACGCCTTGAATTGATCCCTATATTCTACGGCATTGATCCGTCAGACTTGAAAATCCGAAGCCGGTGCTTCCACAAAGCTTTTGAGAAGCATGAGCAGAGGTATGATCTGGAGACTGTGGATGTATGGAGAAGGGCTTTGGCTCTAGTTGGAAAAATGTCTGGCTGGGATTCCAAAAGCAGGTTCAGTGTTCTTCATCAAATACTTAGTTTGGTAATCTATCAATCTGCTTTAATTTGGATTAAAAACTGTCTCTTGATGATGTTATCAAGTCTTTTATCTGTTGTTGGGCTTGGCTTGGCTTGAGACAGGAAGGAGGACTCAGAGCTTGTACATGAAATTGTTCAAGATCTTTCTGACAGATTATACTCACATTTATCAGACGGCACAACTGGATTGATCGGCATGAGTTCTCACCAGAAAAAACATAGAATCTTCTTTCCTATCAATGGACTCCGAGGATGTCCGAATGATAGGAGTCTGGGGCATGGGTGGCGTTGGGAAAACAACCATCGTGAAATATGTCTTTGAAGGCCTCTCGAGTCGGTTTGATGCTAGTTGCCTGATAGAAAACGTGAAAGGAGATTTCAAACAATATGGTCAATCACACTTGCGAAAGGAACTCTTGACTGAAATCTTCCCAAAAAGTCCCTTGAGTGCGCAGTGCATCACTTCTGTTGCAATGAAGCGAAGACTTCGTGGCAAGAAGGTTCTTCTCGTCCTTGATGATGTTGATCACGTTCAACAACTGCAAGATTTGGCTGGGAATTGGTTTGGTCCAGGAAGCAGGATCATTATAACTACACGGGACAAGCGTGTGTTAGATGAGCATGGTGTGGAACACATTTATGAAGTGAAGCCTTTGAGGCCTACCCATGCACTTCAGCTTTTCAGCAAACATGCTTTCAAAATGAATCGTCCACGAGCAGAGTTTAGAGAACTTTCTTTAGATATTGTCGAGCAACTTGGTGGTCTTCCATTAGCTATTCGAGTCATTGGTGCATCTCTATATCAACGGAAAATAGAACTCTGGGAAGATAAGCTGTTTATACTGAAAAATAGTCTCAACAACGGCGCTGTCCGATCTTCCACTAGATTTGGTAGAGGAAGTGATCTCTAAGGTTCCGTTAACATCTCTTAGAGCAGTGCGAACTACTTGCAAAAACTGGAATGGTTTGTTCAAACATCGTCGGAGCTTTACAAAGAAGCACATCCGTAAATCAAGAGCAGCAACGAAGAAGAGAGAGTTTATGGCAATCATAAGGATCAATGCTAGTGTTGATCTAATGAGTTTCAATTTCCATGGACATTGAAATTCCTCAATGATGATGAATTTATAATCATAAAGTTAATGATGAAGACGTTGAAACATTTATAAATCGAAAAGCTAAATTCATTAGCCTAAACGATGGAGATGGAGTTGATGATATAAATAGCGTCTCCCACTGCAGTGGCTTGTTGGTATGCAGCACCACCGGAAAAAAAAGTTCGAGGCTTATGGTTTTGAACCCTTATCGTGGGCAAACAAGGTGGATCGAACCCATTGCCCACGAATGCTACATGGACTCGTACGCTCTGGGATACGAGAAGAAGAAGATGAACTCGCGTCGTTGCCACAAAATCTTGAGATCCATGGAGATGTCCTCGATGTTTATATATGATATCGGATACATGGAGGAACGAAGTTGTAAGTATCAAATCTACAATTTTAACTCTGATTCGTGGAAGGATATTCATCTCACTCCCAACAGGCACTTGCGGTTTTCTACACGTGACGTGTCTCTCAAGGGAAATACTTACTGACTTGTTCGAAGGGAAACTAACTGGTTTATAAAAAGGCCACTTTGCAAATTATCTCGAAGGGAATTTTACCGAGAACCAGTAGGCCCAAAGTACTCTTTACTTTGTTTTGATTCCACAACGGAGAGATTTGGACCGCCTCTAGATCTACCGTTTCACTCTAACGCGATAATGTGTGTCTATCTAGTGTAAGAGAAGAGCAGCTTGCAGTGTTATGTCAGCGATCCGATACACTAGAGATGGAGATATGGATTAGTAATAAGATTGAGCCCGAAGCGGCGTCGTGGAGCAAGTTGTTCGTAGCTTTGAACCTGAAAACAGGTCTTACTTCCTTGTTTGATATTGGGAGATTTTTTGTTGACAAGGGGAAGGAAGTAGTTGTAGTTTTTTGTAGAGACCAAAAGCTCGTTACGGGGATGCACTGGGCAGCTTATTTAATCGGAGAGGATGGATGTTTTAGTTCTTGGAGAATTTATATACAAACATGGTTGCCCAGTAATTATGTGCCCTTATGTTCCAAGCTCAGTGCAAATCAAGCAGGCTACACCACGAGGCAATCATGTTGATTAAGTTAGTCCATTTTACGAAGTTTAATCTCTATGTATTTTTACAGTTTTCTTTTTGTCATTTTAATCATCTATGCTATTAAAGCAAATAGTACTCACTAGACTCAAATTGGACCATGACCTTTATTTGGTACGTTTTTCATTAAAAAAGATTAGAAAACTCTGGGAAGATAAGCTGTTTATACTGAAAAATAGTCTCGATAAATCTATCTCACTGGCGTTAAAAGTAAGTTATGATGCACTGGATGAGCATGAAAAGATTGTTTTTCTTTATGTTGCTGCTTGTTTCGATGGGGAATATAGGGATCAAGCGACAAATATACTAGACCCCTTTGTCATTTCTTCTAGACCAAACCTTGTGACGCTGATGGAGAAATCTCTGATCAGTATGACAAGAGATACGAGGCTATGGGTTCATGGTTTACTTCAAGACATGGCCAAGGATATTATTTGTGAAGGAAAAAAAGAAAAACCATGGAAGCGTAAAATGCTGTGGAAGTTTTTGGATGTCAAAAGCTTGTTCACTGAAAATATGGTACGACAAGAAGGTTTCAAGTTAATTCTACACTTGAAACGTTGGAAATCATTTTACATTTATTTTTTGGTCTCTCAATGAAGCTTTTACTGATCACTTTCTATTACATTATCTCGACAGGGAACTGAAGACATTGAGGTTGAAAGTATATTGCTCAACATGGCTGAAGAAACAGAGCTTAACTTTAACCCTGCAGCGTTCAAGAGGATGTTCAATCTCAAATTTCTTAAAATACGTAATAATAACACTGTTGGAGGGAGTAAAGTGCACATGGTTAACGATCTTGACTACCTCCCTCCACTGAGATATCTTCGATGGGAGGCTTACACTCTAAAATCGTTGCCTTATCACTTCCAGACTGCACATCTAGTTGAACTAAACCTCCCTTATAGTTCAGTTGAAACATTGTGGAGCGGAACTCAGGTACTACTTCTATGCGTTTGGCTAATTTTTGTAGTACAGTAGTTAGTAGGTCTTTCATTGTTATTGATGTGTTTTGTTTTAAAGTACAATTGTTCTGGTGTTATCTTTGACACAAACCAGCTTTGAGAGGCTCTCTTTGTTTTGAATGCTTTGGTGGGTTGTTATTTTTGTTCATAGGATATAATCTGATCATACACTAGTAACCAATATCTTGCATTTTTGTATGGCAGGACCTTCGAAGTCTAAGGCACATGAACCTTAGTAGATGCAAGCACCTGATTAACATTCCAGACCTTTCTAAAGCAAAGAGTCTTGAGAGTTTATGTCTTAGTAACTGTGAGAGTTTGGTCGAGCTCCATTCTTCTCTTTGGCATCCCGATAAGCTAGTTAAGTTGTGGATGGCAAATTGCACAAAACTGAAGAATCTTCCGTGTAACATCTACTTGAAGTCCCTCCAGAGTCTTTCTCTAGACGGATGCACAAGTATAGAAGATTTTCCATTTGTTTCCGATAATATTGAGAACTTGGGACTGATGGGGACATCAATTGAAGTAGTGCCAACATGGATCGACCGTCTCTCAAGGCTCAGCCTTCTGCGGCTGTCCAAATGCAAGAGACTGAAGAATCTCCCAGACACCATTGGGAGTTTGGAGTCACTAAGAACTCTCTGGCTTGGTTGCTGTCCCAACGTCACAGTTTTCCCGGTGCTTGGAAATGGAATAGAAAAACTGGGCTTGAAAGGAACATCGATAGAAGAAGTGCCCTCAACGATAGGTGAGAAGCTGAACCTCATGTACCTTTGCTTGTCAGAGTGCCAGAGGCTAAAAAATCTCCCTCACACGTTGAGCAACTTGAAAAACCTGAAATTGCTTTATCTCCGTGGATGCACCAATATCACTGAGCGCCCACATGTTGCAGGGGATATCAGAAGATTGGATTTATATGGGACGTCAATAGAGAATTATGGCCCTCTCTCTGAAGAGGAAGCGCTTGAGTTGCGCAATCGTGATATAGACTTCCTGAAGGCGTTTGTCACTCGGCATGTCCGGAGATACAAGAAAAACCAGAGTTCTAGATAGGTGATGAATGCTCAAGGACTCGGATTTGCGCTAGGATGCTCAATGTGGCTTTTCCCTTTATGAATGATAGGAACATATTTACCTGAACATGAATTAGTTCAATTAATTCTGTTTGTTTCATATCCGTTTATCCGAATTGAGCAGCAGTTTGTAGGATTTTGCTGAATATGAATTATGTAGTGCAAAGATGGTGGGAACAAAATTGAAGCTTGACGAGGTATTAGTCCCCGGAGAGCCAGAAAAAAATATCATAAAAATGGAAGACAGAATCATAGATAAAAAAAAAAAAAAAAAAAACAGATTCTTCGAACACTGAGTTGGTTGCTGTGTCAAAAGTTCCACAGCTTAAAGAAGAGAATAAAATCGAAAAACATGAGATCTGTCAAATCCGATTGATCTACTTTGGGAACTTGAGAAGATTAGCATCGTTTCCCAAGTAGTGAAACGGAAACCTTTGATTAACCGGAGATGAAGACGAACCACCATTGCTGTTACCCAAATGTTCATGAGTAACAACAGCCTGGTCGTTATTATCGTTGTTACTCAAGTCACCAAAACATTTTGCTTGATGGTTCTGCACTTGCTGCTGCTGCTGTTGCTGATTCATGTTGGTTGTAGTAAGAAGCTTGTCCAGAAACGACCAGTCTCCACCATAGTTGTTGTTAGAAGTCAGCCTCAGTAGATTCTGTGAACATTCAATATCCGTTGTATTGATTGACGACACAAACGGTTGAGTTGCTGCTGCTGCCGCTGCAGCTGCTGCAGCTGAGTCAGGGCTAAAGAGCTGAGGGAGATGCATTGAGCCATGGCTCAGAGTGTTTGCAAACCCATGTAATGGCATGTGGATTTGTCGTCCAATTTGATGATGATGATGATCCAGAGGATGTGGGATCAAAGAAGAATGATTGTTTGAATTTGATTCAATGTGATGATGGTGATCATGATCATTGTTGGTGCTTATGTATTGGTGATGATGATCTTGATCTTGTTCTTGGTGGAATCCTCTGAAATGATTCTTCTTCTTGAACACTCTGCATACAACCCACCCATCTTCCTGCAAATTACACATACAAGGATAAATCCACACTATGCAATATGATCTCTAAATCAGATTTTGATGGGATTAGAGAGTTTCTTTAAAATATGGTACCTGGATTTCGTTTTCGTTATCGTCTAGGCGATATTCATGCATGATCCATTCGGTTTTTTGGCCATGAGGAGCACGACCAGTGTAGAAGACAAGAGTCTTACGAAGTCCAATCTTCTTGGAGCTGTTGAGATGTATGGATTTGTCTCTACCCGTAGCTTTCCAGAACCCGGCTGCAGTCGCCCGGTTCGTTCGGGTCCCAGTCGGATATTTCTTGTCCTTGTGGCTAAAGAAATACCACTCGTTTTGAGGACCCGACCCGATTCTGCATTTCTCTGGACATATACAACAACCAACAAAATTTGTTAGAAATATAATATAATGGAAAAAAAACAATTTGTTAATCAGAAATCAAAACGTATTCATCAGTCATTTTCAAATATATTTATTTGGCTTACGGCTATGGGTTGTTCTCTGTCTGCAGTGTGAAAAACTATTGGCTTATTTTGAGGGTATAATACAAAATATTATTATGTCAATATTAGTCATATACTACAAGACATTACACTTTGGTCTTCTGTTACTAATCTAATTAAAAGACATGACTGAATAGACAACTTTGTCTCTTTCTTGGTGTATACACACGTACACACACGTATAAGGTTTCATGGTTCCGTAAAAAGTGGAAAATAATTGATCAGAGAAGAAATGATTAAAACTTAAAATGCATGACATTATAAGTAGTTGCATGTTTCCATGGAGACACAGACAAACCCCTAGACAATATTACCACAATCTATGTATTTGTCCTTTGACATCTAACTTGTAGTCTTGTGCAGGGTGCAACTACATACTTCCCCAAATGTTATCTACCTTGTAATCTCTCTCGCTCGCATTATATATCTAGAATTAACTTGAAATTTATGATATTGACTGTGATAGTCTATAGTATAATTTACTGATCAGTATATAATAGTCATTCATTAAATGTATGGATTAGGTGGTGATGCATGATTATAATTAAAGAAGAGCTAACTATCAGCTGGGGATTATATATATTTTACCTTTAAGCTCCCAAGGTTCCAGCTTGTTGAGATCGACTTCTCTAATAACATCCAAATCAATTGGTTCATAAGAGACCTTCTTCTTAAGGTAATAGTAAAGAAGCTCCTCCTCCGTTGGATGAAACCGGAATCCTGGAGGCACTGAAAGCTGTCCTCCTCCAGCCACCGTGGATGACGACCCTATCTCCATTATCCGTACTCTTCTGTAAGCAGATTAGAGATGCTTTCTCTTTGACCTTTGCCCTAATCAAATATTAACCCCAAAAAAAAGAACACACAAATTACATTAATTAAAGGTTTTAACTTTTAACAAATTGAGCAATGAATGAGCTTGATCATGCAAGTATCCAACAAATCTCAAGGTATTGATTGGGGTTTGAGTCATATTTAGATCTAAAAAACAAAACCCTAGTTTCAACATGCATGCATCTATATAGTCATGAACTCATGATGAAGAACTTTAATTCACAAGATGGATCTTTTCTTACATATACCCACATAAGTAAAACTTTAATGCCCAAGAAAAACATGAATCGGTGTTAAAAAAAACTGAACGATCTTTGTCTGCTTCTTAAACAAGAGAGGTTTGATGATATAGTTAGTCTTGTTCTTAAGTAAGAGAAGAAATGAAAATAGAGAGATGTTTGAAGTGAAAAGTACACATGATATATGAGGGTATGTGAGGGAGTGCGTGTGTATATATATGTAGATACAGATGATGATGACGACAATGAAAGATATATGATGGATGAGGAAAGAAACGAACCTTGGAGGCCGGAAAGTATTGCTTCTGTTAGAGGCAAGGGGTAGAAGACAATGAAAGAGAGAGAGAGCTATGAAGCAAGCAAAATGAATTTCTACAAAACTGAAGATATCTTAGCTTCAAGGGCACGACGTTTAGGGTTTCTATCTCTCTCTCTTTCTTCTTCTTTGAGATAGCTGAAAGTGAGGAGAGAGAAAGATAGAGAAACTTTGGCTTCTATGGATCAGTGCCACTACTATTTTGTATTGAATTTAATAAACCAAAGCTGGTCACAGAAATATATGAGTATTATTATTTTAATACGTATAGGCAGTTTACAGTATATATTTTTTCCTCTCACCGGTGGCGGAGCCAGAAAATCTATCCACCAGGGTCATATTTTTTTAAGTAAAAAAAACATATATAGTTGGGCTCAATAATTCATACCGAAAGTCTTAAACTTAAAGTCTTTTTGTGTTTTAATATTTCACGTGGGTCAATTATAATATTGCACAAAATTTCATCTGGGTCAATTGTATCATTGCATAAGGGTCAATTTTTTTTTTCATAAAAATTCTACTAATTTTTAGAATTTCATCAGGGTCAATTGACCCTCGTAATGGTTCATTGACTCCGCCACTGCCTGTCACATATATAAACCTTACATATATTGGTATACATGCAACAGCTAAAGATGATATCATTTCTAGAGTATGTAATCTCTCTTAGATGGTATGGGCAAATAATTTTGAAGATTCACCATGTCTAGTGTTGTGCCTAGAGTTTCGGAGGTCTGAAGCGAGTGAAGAAAAAAATATACATGATGATTTGCCAATAAGGATCTTATTCTTCGACACTATATATGTTTCGAATTTCCTAATTTCGGCTGTTTGTTTTGGTTTTATCCTCAAAATATATATACAACTACGGAATGTGTATATGTATTAGATAGCTACATTATTATTAATTTGTACGGTAGCGTGAGTATGATTATGAGGATTAACTATATTAGTCACTATGGATTACAGCTGTGATTTAGTAAGACTGACTGATTTTGCTTTGAAACAAGTAGGAATCGATTAATGAATGAGAGATAATGAATTTCGAATACAATATAAAATACAGTACGTGATAAAAACAATATAATAGAAGATCTGGTTTATGTATCCCAAGGACAAAACAAAACAAGAATTGAAGCTTCTATGCCCTCAAAATTGCAGTCAAATGTTGGGAAGAAAATGATGTATCGTACCTTGAATTATGCTCCCACTTACTTTTTTATTGCATCAATTTCAGTGCAGCTCTGTTGAAAATTTAGTAATACGATTCTACTTTACTATAATCCAAGTCTATTTATTTATATACTAATGAGTTATACTTATTCCCTGCTAACCATAATAGTTATTTGAACAACGTTAGAAACTAGTATTGGATTTAAACAAAGAGTTAAAAACTAAATGATTGAAAATTTATTTCTTAACATTTCGTAATTCTTGTAATTGTTTTTTGTTATTTTTTTTTCTTGTATTAGTTTGAAGTTGAAATATGAATACATATTTACGTCAATTCACAAACGTTTTTATAAGGTTCTAAAAATAGCAAAATACTACTATATCTTTCTCCTAGATAATGTGTACACATATGATATTCAGCAGCTGCATTTTCCATCAAACAATCATAATTTTAATACGTATGCAAAGGCATGGGAGATCAAATTGTAAACTATGGATATATATATATATATATATATATATGATTTCCTATAATATAAATCTTGTTATAGATTTATGAAATCATCCATGTTAAATAAAAAAAGTCACTATACCAACAAATTATAGACATAGAGACTTTTGAGTCTTTGACAAAAGGAATAAGAAGAAGAATAGAAGAAGATAATAATGGAAACCGTAGGTAGGAGGAGGAATGGCACGTGCGGTAGAAGAAGCAAAATCCTGAAAGGCCGTGGAGGAGAGCACGTGATGGTCCAACACCAAATCCACAATTCAAGGTCCCCTCGTTTGACTTAACCCTCTCGTACGTCTTGAGATTCCACCCCAAACAATTTAGCCCTTCTCTTGTTCTCTTTATTTTTTTATTTTTTCCACAAAAACGAGTTACATAAATACGGATATGATATATATAAATGGTAACTTTAATTTCCTAAATTCCATGTCAAGATACACGAAACACATAAAAACATTGGATTCTCACGGTAAATCATCTCTTCGTAACAATTTATGGAACTTAAAAGTTTCTGTTGCGCCAATTATTATCTTATTGAGATAGATGTGCCGTTGCCTTCACGAAGACGTCATGCATTAAACCCTTTATTAATGAGCGTTTAATCATATAGATACCAACATGTTCTGAAACTTATATAATGTTATTTTAGAATCCCCATTATGGCCAAGTGTTCGTATAAACTCAAAGCGCTCTCATTATCTTAGTATATGTGTTGTACACACTACACAGTTTCGTTCAGGTGGATTACTGGATCAGCTGGTTATATTATTATTTTTTATTTTATTTTATAACAACTATTAACAAGGAGTGAAATTTAATACTAATTCTCGGATATTATATAACAAAAGAAAAAAAATTAAAATCTAAAGAGATTACTTTTAAATGAAGAAAAAAAGAAACAAAACGTAGAGATCATCAGACCAAGCAAGAATAGGGCGTCGTTTCACATTATATTAAATGGGCCTTAAAGTAAATACCCTTCTATGAAAACGACCCATTTAACGTAGAAAGCCCAACAACGAATAAATATTACTACTATTATAAAGTATTTACACATTATAACCCGTAATTGCTTTCTGTTACGTCATCTCAACCCTAACTTTTATCCAATCAGTATTACATCCAACGGTAAAAATAATCTTGGGATAAAATAGAAAAAACTTGGTTGGCGTTTCTACAGATTTTTTTTTTTATTGATGTTGGGATAAAATAGAAAAATTGAATGATATACAGATTTTTTTTTTTTTTAATTAATAATTTGTTTCCTTAATTAATTAATTAAGTGGGGTGAATAAGAGAGATTCAGCCCCCTAGGAGGAGGGTGAACCAAGAATTGTCCTTAATCATAACTTTCGTTTTGAGACTCCCCCGGCGCCTGTAAAGTCAGCAAGAGCACGACGATCGCGTTTCAGATCGTCAAAAAGTAGAAGGAAGACCCGCGCCCGAGAAATCACCAAGGGTGCAACGAATTTTTAGGGTAAGCTTTTCCGATTCTTCTTCTTCTTCTTCTTCTTTCCATGTAATTTAGGTCAATCTCGTCGGTGCTTTGATTTGGGGGTTTTTTTTTTCCGGGGGCGCAAATCTTCGCTGTTTATGAATTTTTGGATCGTAGATTTTTGGGCTAAGTTGCTGATTTCTTCTTTGCTCATCTAGCTGCGAATTTTGCTCTCTTTTTTTTTGTTTTTCTTGATTCCGCCGTCTCAAATTTTATTCTACCCAACAGTAAAGTTTTTTTTTTTTTTTTTTTTTTTTTTTTTTTTTTTAATTCTTCCTGAAGTTTCGGAGTAAGGTTGAGTTTTTTTTTAAAATAAATTCTTCATTATGTTTGTTTATCATTGTGACTCGCTAAAAAGCTTATAAATTTGTCGTCTCTTTGATGCAAAGCTCATAAAACACGGCTTATGGTTAATTGTGTTGAGATTTTTGTTCATGTAAGAGATATATACTTGGTTCTCTAGAAGCTAGTTTTTTTACCCTTGTATAATCATGTACTTGTGATTCTCTTAGTATTATTATAGCTATGTAGAAGATTAATATTGTTGTTTTTTTAGTTATCTTTTAATTAGTTAGTAACTTGTTTCCAGGTCAATGGCGTCTTCTTCGGATGCATGGATGAGAGATTACAATGAGGCTTTGAAACTCTCTGATGATATTCATGGCATGATGTCTGAAAGGAATGCCTCCGGGTTAACCGGGCCTGATGCTCAACGTCGTGCCTCAGCCATACGAAGAAAGATCACCATTTTGGGGACCCGATTAGACAGTCTACAGTCCCTTCTTGTTAAGGTTCCTGGGAAGCAGAATGTGTAAGCCTTTTTTATAAATATGGTTGTCTGTTAAACTCCCCATATTAGACAACACTAAGTTTCATGTTGGTCTTGACCTATTTTTATTATGGTTAATGTGTATTGCAATTGCTGATTAACAGTTCTGATAAAGAGATGAATCGTCGCAAGGATATGGTTGGGAATTTGAGATCAAAAACAAATCAGGTGGCCTCTGCTTTGAATATGTCAAACTTTGCAAACAGAGACAGCTTGCTTGGTCCAGATATAAAGCCGGATGATGCGATGAAAAGAGTCTCTGGCATGGACAACCAAGGAATTGTTGGATTTCAACGGCAAGTTATGAGAGGTAAGCTGTGGTATGTAACACAATTTTCTAGGTCCATAGTAATGAATTTTGCCTTCTGTATTGATTTCCCTTTTGTTTGTATTTTTTTCCCATGAGTAGAACAAGACGAGGGACTTGAGAAGTTGGAGGAAACAGTCATGAGTACCAAGCACATTGCTCTCGCTGTCAACGAGGAGCTCACTCTGCAGACCAGGCTTATTGTATGTATCCGCTATTGTTCATTTGTTGATTTTGAATTCTTGTTCTAATGAAATCTGCCTTTCTTCCATGCAGGATGACTTAGATTACCATGTAGATGTCACTGACTCTCGCTTACGGGTAAGTATATTCTTTGAACAAATTAGTCTCATTAGTTGCTAGCCTAAGCTGGTCCATTGATAAGCTAAAGACCAGAACCTCGCTGTAGTTGCCTTTTTAATCATAAAAAGCAACAATTTTTCAAGTTTAATGTGATTCACATCTCGTCTTGGATTTGATGTGGCCTGTTTGTGTTTCTTGATGATGGCAGCGTGTGCAAAAGAGCCTTGCCGTGATGAACAAGAGCATGAAAAGTGGTTGCTCATGCATGTCGATGCTTTTATCTGTGCTTGGAATCGTTGGTCTTGCTCTTGTGATTTGGCTGCTGGTTAAGTACCTGTAGTGCCAGCATGGTGCCTGGTGGTAACTTGTGAAAGCTTATCCTGTGCTCTCAGCCTCTCCTCTGCGCTTGCTTAATGGTTGTAATCTATTCCTTGTTTCGATATTTATGCTCCTTTCCTTCCATTGCAAAGTTTAATACCGCAGCGTGTAAGAAACCTCAAAAAGTATAGAATCTATAAGGCCTTCGAAATGTCCACGAATTGTAAACTAAGTTTGCATTTGTCTATATACGGTATGGCTCATACTCGGTTTTCAATTAAGAACTACTAGTGGCTAGGACAGTGCAGAAACAGAATTTTAGCATTGTAGGCGGTGCTTCTGATGGGGGAAGTATTGGTCACATTCACCTCTTTTATGTAATTTCATTCTTTGGATTGGTTAATACTTTTTTTTTTGTCATCTAAACTTTTTCATAGAAGAAGTGTTAAACATATCTCTGGCGGTTAACAACATAACCCCTGGAAGCTTAAACCGGTAGGTAACACATCTCCGGAAACTAGGACTTAAAGAAAAGAAACAAAAGCAAAAACCTAAAGTAAAAGTTTACAAAGGGAATGAGAGAAGGATCAAAGCTCTAAAACTGCCTAACTGAAACTGAGCGAATGCCACTAAGCTTTCTCAAAGAACCTGTAAGCGCGGGAGAGTACCCAGAAGACCGGAAGCACTAAGATAGCACACCGAAGAAGTACCATCATCAAACCGGCAAGAACGAAAGCAGAATTCATACCATAACAGAGAAATAGAAACCACAACCACCACATCAAACCAGAACCCCATGGAGGGCGAACCAAACTAGGAGCAAAGAAAAACCTTGCGAATCGACCTAAGACAAATCAAAGAAGACCATCAGCTCTTACACGCGGACCCTCGTCAAACCCAGCTTCAGCCATCTATCGACCCAAAACTGGTAACCTCCTCGCAAAAGAAGAGCTGAAGGTCTATTCCACTGCTATTGTCTAGAGCTCAGTTCCAAGACTCCAAAAAGCCACAGAGGAGAGCTAGTAGATGATTAGCAACAAAAAAACATCCGAATGACCAACACAAGGAACGAAACCTAGCTCGCAACGCCAACACTAACAAACCAGCAGACCCAAACTAGCGGAAGAGCTACGACCCAATTCAAACCCTTAACGAGAGAAGGTAAATTTGCGGACGCAAACCACAACTCAAAGCAAACTAAAACTCTCGGTTGAAGCCATAACGACACTAAAACCAACACATCCTTGACGAAAAACCCGCTATCCAAAGAAGAGAGACGAGAGAGATACAATACCAGATCGCGAAAACGACTTGGGATAGTCCCCTTCAAACCACCAACCACGAGAGCACCACTCGAATTGAGCCACAACCTAGACTAACCTGTTAAGGATTGGTTAATACTTAATTCTAGGTTTTTTTTTTAAATCAGATCACAAATACAAATATCCCCTCAAATTAAAAAAGTTACTTCACGCGCCCAGTTTATATATTTTAACAAAAACAGCGATTTTCGAAGGTTTAGTCCATGGATTTCGAGGAGGTGGCATCGACGCGCTCATTGTGAGAGTGGGTAAGAAGTTTCTATTTCGCAGCTCGATAACCACGCGCGTCACATTTGGGTTTATTTTATACTGCCCATTGGGCTTGAAGGAGCTTAGTTTTCAAATAATTATAGGCCCATAAATGTTTTTAAAATGCCCAATAGCATAGATAAGCCTTCAATGGCTTGATGTTAATTCTTCGCCATAAATTCATCAATTTTGATTCGTCATCTCCTTCTGTGACTCAAGAGGAGCAATTGGTAACTGACGGTACGATGTATAAGCATTCTTGGTATACCCTGGATTAACAACGTTACTTTGAATTTTTTTTGCCCATTTCATTGGTTTCCTAATGGCGTAAGCATGTTAGATTCTGGTGTCTTCGACTGAAAGTAGGTTCTCTTAGATGAGGATGTTAAGAGAGTCGTGAGCTCAAGAAGTTGCGTTATTTTTGTTTCTTTTGATAAACGATGTTGGTCTCTGCCAAATAAAGAGACAACCTCAGAAGCAGTGTATCAGAAAAGAGAAGAGAAACTTACACAGCCTTCCTCCAACAGTGTAAGGATGAGCACTAGCACTTGAGTTTTTGGATTGTACATTGCTCAACTGTGTAGATTGTATCAAACTGTAAAACCCACACAATTTTGCAATCACATGCCTATTTTGTGCAGGCATTGCTCATCGGTTATACTTTGGTCAAATACAAAGAGAAAGAATGATACTATATTACCGTAACATGAAGCAATTATGTGGTTTGCAAGTGTCTCGCCTTAATATACAATTTACCATTTTACTGAGAAGAAAAGAGGACCTATGGGGTTGGTGCCGGAGTTGGTGTTGTGGCTCGAAGGAGTTGTTGCAGAAACCGAGCTGCAAGACGTTGGCCTACACCGCCTGCAACACGTCCTCCAAGTCTTCGTGCCTCTGGTTGTTGTAACACCTGATTAACAAAATAAGAGTTCCTTTAGCTCACTGATCAATTACGTTATGGATCAGTTCAGCGCACAAGATCAATGAAGTCACCTGTACTATTGGCTGCAAAATAGCAGGATCAAAGCTTTCTGAAGATTGAAGAAGGCCCCAGATTCTAGAGACCTGATCCCGAAGCTCAAGCGTACTTTGAAGTTCCGTGGAGCTCATTGTCAGAGGGCCATTCCCATTTCCATTGAAGACAAGAGATCGCAGAAAATCAGGAAGGGAATTGTATGTATCAACAACAGTGCCCAACGCAATCGCTTCACTGACTCGTACAGCTTCTTTAATTACTAACAGTCGAAGCTCTTCCCCATTTGGATCCAGCAACAGCTTCAAAACTGGTTGCAGAGCATCCTTTGCTGAG
This sequence comes from Camelina sativa, assembly GCF_030686135.1. Classification (NCBI taxonomy): domain Eukaryota; kingdom Viridiplantae; phylum Streptophyta; class Magnoliopsida; order Brassicales; family Brassicaceae; genus Camelina; species Camelina sativa. Next base: position 31,101,855 of record NC_141886.1, read on the forward strand.
AAGTCTCTATCTTTACTTCCCTGTTGTAGAAGGTTCTCGAGTCTATTCCACCTAAATTTTCCATCTTTGAATAAAAGCTCGATAAGGGCATCTCTTAGATACGGGTTTGGATCAGTGAGAAGCCTTTTGGCAAAATATGGGTATGAAGCAGCTAAGACTTTGAAATTAGGATCTGCGTAAAGTGCCAAACCTTCAAGCACAGTAAGCGACCTCAGAATCAGAGCATAGTAGGCCGGGACATTAAATGGATATTGATAGAAGACAGCACCTAGACCATCAACCAAAGTTTTGAAATTGAGCTCGCTCACAGTATAATTAAGTGCATCGTCAAAGAAGTCTCTGAGAGCTGGTATGATGGGAGTAACATCCACATCAGGCGACAAGAACTTCAAAGCATAGTAATCTCGGGCCATGGCTTCATAATCTCGGTTCACTAAATGAACAACATGACCTATGATAGCAAATCTAGCTTCCTCTGGTGTCTCACTCATCATGCCAAAGTCTAGAAAGGCAAGTTTTCCATCAGGTGTTGCCAAGAGATTACCAGGATGAGGGTCAGCGTGGAAAAAACCATACTCTAAGAGTTGCCGTAGGCTACACTGGATTCCTGTATTTACAAGATCCAGAACCTTCAAACCCTGACTCTCAATGGCAAGTTGCTCGTTCAGTTTAGTTCCCTCAACCCATTCCATTGTTAGAACCTTGCGGCCCGTGTAATCCCAGAAAATATCAGGAACAAGAACATCTGCTTTATCAGCATACAGTTTCTTAAACCTTCTGGCGTTTTGCGCCTCTTGGACGTAGTTTAGCTCCTGGTAAACTCTGCAGGCAAACTCGTCGATAAGGGTAAGGACATCGGTAGTGATGAAGTCAACATACTTGTTAATGAGTTTCCCAACTCCTCTAATGAGGTAAAAATCAAGGCCAATAGCTTCTTCGATTCCAGGGCGTTGAACTTTGACAGCAACAACCTGACCTGAATACCTCAGCTGAGCTTTGTAAACCTGGCCAAGACTAGCTGCTGCGATTGGTTCAGGGGATATAGACGAGAAGATGGACTCTAGAGACAAATCCAACTCTCTCTCAATGCAAGCGAAGGCCTCTGCATCAGGGAAGGTTGGCAAAGCATCCTATTTAGGAACTCAAACAAAATAGTATTCAAAGTTAGAGATATACTCTTCCCTATCCCAAACAAATATGCCTTTTTGATACTAAAGATGTAAAGCTGAGTAAATGATGGGGTAAGAAGAGGTGAACCTGAAGCTCTGCAAGTTCTTCAAGATAATCAGGTGGACAGAGGTCTGGTCGGGTGGAGAGACCTTGACCCAATTTAACAAAAGTAGGTCCGAGACGAGTGAAAATGCGGCGGAGCTGGCCTGCTCTCTTCTTCATATTCTTCTCTAAGTTGCCTTGCTTCTGATCAATCCCCAATTTCAAAGCGAAACCACTCAAAGCTCCCAATATCTCCAAACTTCTTCGCAAAGCCTAAAAGTCCGAAATTGAGCTGCAACTCTCAGTGGAACTACAAAGACTTGAAACTCCAAAAAGACTGACGAACGAAACGAAGTAGCTAACCTTGAAAGGCTGAGAGCCATGTTTCCTGGCGATGAGCTCCGGAGAATAAACAGAAGCATCAACAGCACGACCCAGAGCTCGCGCCTCAGCTTGAAGGTCATCCGCGAGATCAGCTCGCCGGTACTGTACAACCGACGCCGTAGTCGCTCTCGACGAGGGAGAAGGACTCGCCGACGCTCCATCCTCTCTAGGCCTAGCTTGAACCAGAGCCGCACGAGCTATTCCCCTCCGATTGACAAAGAAAAACTTGGATTTTGCGCCATTTCTTTTCGAATTGCGTAACGAAAGACCATCACCGAATAGAGTTAAACCCAGCGACTGACCAACCACCAGACTCATCGTGGAACGCTCTCCGCGAAAATCAGATAGATAGAGAGAGAGAATATAGAAGAATAAAGAAGAAAGGATTCAGATTGTGATTGCCCAGCCAGTGATAGCCATGAAAGAAGAAGAAGAAATAACAAAAGAGAGAGAAGAGAGAAGAGAGAAAAGAGAGGAGAGATATTTATTTATGAACGAAAGATGGAGAGATTAGAAGCGTATTTGGTAAACTTATTACTTCCTAGAGAGACTCTCAACTACAAAATATAGTTATATTACACGAAAAAACAAGGTCCACACTTTGGGCATGCCGTGACGTTCTCTATTTAATTCTTCAACCCGGAAACAATAACAAACCAGGAGACAAAGGAGACATTATAGCATTTCCAAATAATTTTTTTTTAACATTCCTGGGATAGACAAGTATAAGCAGCCATGGCCATTAAGTTTTTTTTTGTGTGAATGTAATTAGTTTCAACCTAACAAAACCAACAACACAAGTCCCATATTAGAGAGAACTCTAGAAGATACCCTTCTCACTACTTCCTCCGATACATCCAATTTCTTTTATGTACATATATGCCGGTGAAAAAAACACTTAGATTTCTTCCTCGGGAATTTTAGCCTCGGTTATTTAGATTTCCTCTTCTAGTAAATGGGATTCGTTCTTCTGCAAAACCCATTGATTTATATATTTCATGCTTTTTTTTTGGGGAGTAATAAATAAAGCATATAATAGTGAAGCAAGAGATTAGAGTATATATTATGATATTACCATGGTGTTGCTCTATGTTATCCTCATCATCATAATCTCCGTTGTTACTTGTGAAGAATGGTGTTAGATAGTTCTTATCTAGTTCTGTGAATGATGCCGCGCTGCATACAACAAAACAATAAATGAATCGGATTCTTGTGTTTTCATAGAGAATTGAAAGCCGACAAAATGTTGTTGCGGCGTGAGTAAGTTGATGAGTCATTTACCTCTTATGGAACTCTCTTAGTTTTGTCCTGAATCCGCTTCCTGACGGTGTATCTTCATCATCATAACTAGTCATATAACGACTGTTCACCACCTCAAAACCCTGACAAGAGACCGAGATTAGCGTTCTAATAGGAGGGATCATCTTTTAGGACATGAATTCTACGTAAATGGCTTAAATAATATTTACGTTCAGCTGACTTACATCACCTAAGGATGTATCATGGCTATCACCTACGACCTCTAGGGCTTCAAGCATTGTACCAGTGGATCCTCCAATCAGCAACACCTGCAATCAGTTCCAGTAGCCATCAAGGATCACATGGTAAGCAAAATACTTTGGCTCAGTTATCAGCAACAGAAACCTTTGATCGGGATGCTCAGTTTAAATCAAATTGTAGTTCCTAAAGAAGGATGGATTACCGTCAGAACAACAATGGCTGTAGTTGCAGTAAATATAGTTTGACCATGTCCTTCTGGGAGATCGTGAACAGATTGCAGAGCAAGAGCAAAAGCCATAGCACCTCGAAGTCCTATGCAATCCACATGTCTTTGTTATTTATTACTATTAAATTGTAAACAATAACTACTTCAGGGGAAAAAGAGCAGTATCTTACCACTGTACCAAAGTGCTTTCTGATGCGTCATTGGTATTTTCCTATGAGCAGGCCGTGCCAGATTGACCAAATATCCACAACCAAACACATTAGCTGCCCTGAGTAAGACATATATTACAAAGAGTAACACTATCAGACACCAAAAACAGCAGCAAAAAAAAAAAAAAAAAAACTATTCGGAAATGAATATATGTACTTATAGTCTTATACAGATCATCAAAGTGAAACAAAAAGCATACCTTGCAATTACGATAAATAACTGAAGTTCATCACCAAAGATAAAAATAAAGTTAAGGACCAACATATAGAAAGGAAATAATTGAATTCCGATTCAGTAAAACTTGAGTAAGAGGATACAATAGAGAAAAAGATGAATCCCACGTGTGACCAACTATGCTTTTCCATGGCAATATCAAAACCCATGTAGATGAACCTGCAGATTTTATCATTTCAAATTGTAAGATCACGTCACTGACGAACATTACTAAAAACCAAACTATTAATATGCATGGGAGAATAAGAATCAAATACATACACAAAAGTCTCTGCCAGTGAAGATATCAGATGAAAAAACGCAGACACAAATCGCTGAGAATTTGCAGACAAGTTTGAGTAGGTATAATGTTTCATGACCTAGAAGGCACAGGCAGTTTCCGTTATACTACTTTACTTTTGGCGAAAACACATAAGTTCATGTAATTGAATGACAACTCACAATCCCAGTAAATAGAATCGATACGATGCCAGATAGACTGAGACCTTCAGCAAGCATGTATCTAGCACAAAGAAAACAAAGTTAACAAACTGCACAATTTCTAATTCTATGAGAGTGGAATATAGGAGACACATAGCTAATATAGAAGAGAAGACTTTTATTACGAGAAATATGGAAAAAGCACGAAGAGGCAGCACTCCAAGTTCTGCAGACTGAAAGAAGGAGCGAGCGAATCAGAATAAAATATTTCATCGCTGACCAATAGAACCCAAAATAAATAAATCTTCAAACACAGACTACGGTCACTCACTTGTCAACATCCAGCCCTGCATACTTGAATAGGTGCTTTGCATTAAGGCTAACAAAACATCTATGTGTATGTAATGAAGTGAAATGTTTCAAAAAGAATCTAGAACCACAAAAAGGATATGAGAGCAGAGGTGAATCCAACTCCAACGCCTGCAGAAGCACACATTTGGCTTTTTAATAACCCGAAGGACAAATATAAGAATATATAGTGACATAAGAAAATCTTGAGAAGCTTGAAATGTCAAATTCAGTATGATATTTTTATGTTATATTTCTTCCTTTAAACTTGCTCATAACGTCGAATTTTATTAGCAGCGGTCTCAACCTCATACGCTACCATGCCATTTCAAGTTGAGAGAGCCGAACCATGCATGAATATAGGGACAGAGAAAAAGTAAGGCAGGTGATTAAAGCAAACCTGCAGACATTGAACCGACAAACGTTTCGAGAAACCTGACTATCACCATAAAGAAATTCTGTCCAGAGGAATGACTTCTCACCAAGGACATTGTCCTGCGTCCCAGTTTATAACCTTGTTAAAATACCTAACCATCTAATTATAGTGTTTCAAACCTTATTTTGAATTAGCTTATAAACCTGTACAGAGATATCGCCATCTGCAAAAAGCAACATAAGAAAGAAAAAGGCCCGATCAGTAAAGTGCCATTTTTGATCCTAGTATATACATACAGAAAGTAGAAATCACTTCTCAAAAACTACTTACAGCATCATTTAAAACTGATTCTCCAAACACCAGGGCATACAAATTTACATCTGAACCAAGTTCCTGACAAAAAATACAGTAGTAAGAAGCGGTCGAAAACTAGTACCATTCAGAAAATTGTAAATAAGCAGTGAAAATACCTGAAATATAGACAATACAGTGACAGGATCAGTGGCCGAGATAAGAGAGCCAAACATGAGACACTCGACCAATGGAAGTCTGTACATGAGAAACATCACACCGCCAAGGTACCTTCAAAGAGAAAAAGAAATATATGAATAATGGAAAGAGTGCCTTTTTCTGTCAAGAAAAATGTTACAAACATAAGCCCTGCACAAGAACGAGATACTTACACTAGCAATCCAGTAACCATGGAAGCTACAAAAGTTCCAAGCACTGAAAAAGTGACAATGGCTCCAAAGTTTGAAAAGAAAGGTTTCTGCATAAAAAACCCAGCAACAACGTAAGCATCATCAAGAATACGAAAGCAAGGATGCAATATCTGATGGTTAAACAAGAAAATCAATAAAGACAGGAGAGGTCTCTGCACTTACAGGTTGCAGACTGAAGCCTGACTGAGTGCAAACAAGTACGTCAAGAAAAAACAAAATATTTTATTGCCAAATTGACTCATTGAGAAGATTATGTAACACAGAGACGTAAGTGTAAACTAAACTAAAGGCAAGAACATTAGCAAATACAAAACTCGATAAAGGATATAATATGATGGGAGGCAGCAGAAACAGAAAGAAGAATTCATCGTGGAAATTGAACCATGTCCTGGAGAAAAACGCAAAATCGATTAGCATTCAAGAATAATAAATACTTATGTGAGTAATTTACACTCCTAGGTCAGTGGAGAAAGGACAATAAAAATAGCAATATGTATATAAATAATAATTGAGAAAATACTATAAAAAAAAAAAAATTAATTAGTTGAACGACGAACCTAATGCTAGTCTCCGTGTTCGAGATGTTCGCTAAACCACCAACGATCAGCCCTAAAATTCCACAAGTAAATCAAAACAAAAACAATCGATTGAACACGGGAAGGGCGATCGCAATACAAAGGAGTAAGAAGAAGAAGACGAGAGAGAGAAAACAAACCGATTAGAAGAGAAGCAGAAGCTTCAGGTAGATAATAGAACTTATGACGGCGAAGGACATGACCGAGTACAAAAGAGAGGACAAGCATCATGATCTGAAGCAAAATCCCGACTCCGGCGGCTTGCTGCTGCTTTTCTTGCCCTTGCGGGTCGTGAATCGCCGGCGAAATCTGCAGCTCCGACGACATTACGCCTCGACGGAATTTAACAAACAAAAAAAAAACCCTAGGGTTTCTATCAGTGTCACTTCGTCTTGTTTGCTCTTCGTCTTTGTACACAGAGAGATTCACGAAAACGGAATTAATGAAACTTGTGAGATGGACTTGTTCTTCTTCCTTTGTGCAGGACGCAATTTATAGGAATCTGCGTCCCCACTGCTGCTCTGACTTCTCAGGTGGCCTTCCGTTTTGGGCTTTCACTAGTATCAAAAACTTTTAATATATTTTTTTATTTGGCCCAACTACTCTGTTTAGATTTTTCTTGTTTAGTAATCACGATTTTTACCAAAGACGTGGGCTAATTGCGTGTAATATATGGTTTTGAATCCAGTGGTGGTGGTGACTCATCATGTTTACAAAACAGATCCCATTACACTTACACACACAAGGAAACAATATTAACTAGGCTGATGATATTGTGGAGCGTTGCTGATCAGACGAGATTGACAAAGCAACTTCACGAACAAGTCACCTTAACCAAGATGAAACCATCTTCAATAGTTCAATCATAGGGGGGATCAGGCAATCCTATATCTGACAAAATATCATTTAGATAGGACTCTTCTTCTGTTTCTGGTGGGTAGTCATTGGGGCGTCTCAAATATTTGATCCTCTCCAAACACCGCTTCCCCAGATTCCCTGAAAGGTCAATGTGAAAACACTCGCGTAAATCTAGGCATTCCAGGTGAGGACAACCGTCAAGAATGGCTTTCAAGCCCATGTTAGATAGAGGGTGTCCGCAAAGCTCGAGGTGGCGTAGTCCGGGCATGCTGTCTGCAATTATCATGGCTATCGAATCATCAGCATCACGGGAGGAAGGGCAGTGGTGGTGTAGCTTCAACGTTTTCAGATTTGGACAAGACTTGCCTACAACTCTCAGAGACTCTCTTGAAAATATGAAGCTTGGAACATGGAGGTACTCAAGCAATGGAAGTTTCACAACTGCTTCGCGAAAAATATCATCTGGAAAGAAAGAGAAACATGATCGACTTGATAGTATAAGGCTTCTCAGAAGACTTGACCTGCAAAGAAAATAATAGAGTGTGTAAAAAAGTTAGAACCATAATAGGATCTAAGATAGAGAAGAAGAAAAATAGTAGCAGCAGATAAAAGAAACTGGAGCCAAAATACTGATTTGACAACAAAAGCATAATAACAAAGTTAGGATTGATCAGGTGGATCATGTATTCAACGCCAAAACATGGAAAGAAAAGGGAAATTGGAATAAATAACAATCACAAACACCAAGTTTACAATATGCAGAAGAAGAAGAAGACCCCAAAAAACAAAACCAATGACGACAACTGATTATATAACCTATTTGATTTTTTTTTTGTAACTTTGTAATCAATCCAAGCCTATGTACAACATATTCAAGTAAGTATTTTTTAACAGTGAATGATTCATCACTCATCAGTAAGAGGAAAGAGACGAGATAAGTTCCCCTTGGTTGTTCGTTCTCTCAGACTCAGAGGAGTAAGTAAGGGCAAATAAAAATATCCTCCCAAGAAAAGTAACAACATAGCAATCAAATCAACGCCCCCAATTCTCTAAATTAGCTAAGTGTACTGTTAAGGGTATATATATACATATATATATATATATATAGAGAGAGAGATAGAGAGAGAGATCGAAGAAGAAACCTCTCGGCCATGTATGCGAGGATAGCTTCACCCAAGTTCTTAACATCAATAAAGATCTCGACCAAACCACCATCGCTGAGATCAATGGCGCGACGACACATATCTTCAGAGGCTACGTCTTCCAATTCGATTATCCGCCACATCGATGGGTCTTTAGAGACGCGTCGCCACGATCTGCACACAATCTGAGCTTTCAGTAGATCAACCGTGCTCAATCGGATTAAAATCGAAGAAATTAACTCCGGCGGAAGCTCCGCCCAGTTGCTCGACGACGAAGATGACGAAGCTATTTTACTTTTTTTCGAAGCCATTTCTTGTGACTGTGACTGTGACTGTGATAGAGAGAATCTCAATCTCAACACACACGCTACTTTCTTTCTTTCTCTCTAAAAAAGAAAGCCTAATCAGTCTCAAAATGAGCCATTTATAGGAAGCCCAATAATCGAATACAATATTGGGCCTAGGCTTACTCAGTGTTCTTTCTCCAGGTCAACAAGTTTTCCATTAATATTTGACTTTTCCACTTTCATTCATGCCGTCATGCGTTATAAAGTAACACCGACATAACGATGACAAAAATATTATGTATAATCAAATCTCAGAAGCAAGAAACCATGATAAGAGCATGTTCATAATCAGAATTATAGTTTTTTTTTTTTTACTTGGGCTCTATCTTGGTCGGAACAGAGTAGCCACCGCTATAATCAAACTCTCCGTCTTGTGCTTCTTTCTTCCTCAAACTACCACCATACAAAAGCTTCTCTCCGCCCTTCACGACACCAAATTCTGTAGCTGAAGACGACGCAGATGCAGAGGAGCTACTACTCGTCGTCCCACTATTCTGGATGATTATCTCAATCTCTTTAACCACTTCACTCATCGTTGGCCTCTCAGAAGCCGTCTCATCAACGCATTTCAGGGCTAGTTCCATATACCTCCCCAGTTCTGGCAGAGCTCCGGCGTCTCTCAACGACCTATCCATCTTATCTCTTAGTCCGTAGTATTCATTGTCGCTCTTGTTCATTACAAGCTTGATCTCTCGAACAATGTACTTGCCTTTCTCTATCGGCTGTTTCGCCGTGATCAGCTCCATCATTACGACACCGAAGCTATACACATCACTCTTCTCTGTAAGTTTCTGCGTTGTGTAGTATTCTGGATCCAAATATCCCTGCCATTGACCGTTTCAATTCAATTCCATCAGAAACCAAACAAGGTTCCCTAATTTAAGTCAGAGATGAATTGATCATAAAACTCACCAATGTGCCTTTGACTTGTGTTGAAACATGGCCTTTGGTGCAGTCTGAAACCAGCTTGGACAAGCCAAAATCGGCAACCTTGGCCGTGAGATTCTCATCCAAAAGAATGTTAGTTGACTTCACGTCCCTGTGGATGATCGGAGGATCTGCCAATTCGTGGAGGTATGCTAGTCCTCTTGCTGATCCTAGAGCCACTCTCAGCCTTCTTTTCCAATCCAGCACAATACCGGATCGCCCTAACAACAATGTGCGTAGAGGTCAAGTTTTGTCTTTGTGATTTACTTAATCAGCTAAAAGACCAAATTAATTTTGCAGTACCTGTTAAGCTATCTTTTAGTGATCCGTTGGACATGTACTCGTAGACCAGAATCTGCTCGCCTTGTTCGAAGCAAAAGCCGACAAGCCCAACCAGGTTCTTGTGATGAACTCGAGAAAGCAACTCAATCTCTGTTTTGAATTCGAGACCTCCTTGTGTGGATCCTTGTTGTGCTCTTTTGATCGCCAACATCTGCCCATCTTGAAGCATTCCTTTATACACCTACAGAGAGAAACAGAGGAACGTCAAACCCTGAAAGTGAAGCCCTAGTTTCAAGCATCGATCTTTCAAAAACCTACCTTTCCATAACCTCCATAACCCAGCTCACTGCTCACAGAGAAATTGTTCGTGATCTTCTTGATTTCTTCGTAAGAGAACCATCGAGCCCCTTTCAGCTGCGGTGCACCACCGCTGTCTTTTCCACTCGATGCCCATGAAACTGAGAGAATCAAAAGACCATTGTAAAACCTAATAGTTCAATCTTCTACTTTACAGAAATATTTTTGCAGGTGGACCTCAGAGATTCTGCAGGGGACTAATCTAAAATGGTAGTGTTTTTACAACACTTTGGACTTACCAAATGGTCTACTCAAACCGATAGCTTCCTCTGCACGTCTCTTCTGCCACATTGCGTATATTCCTAGCGCAACAAGGCACAGGACCAAAGCGCTGCAACCAGTTATTATCCCAATGACCATCCGAGAGCTCAAGGAATGTCCGTTACCTTCAGCTGCAAAAATATTTATTATATTGTTAGAGTCCAGTGTCTTGAACTTTAAAAACAGGTGTATTATAAGCTTTTTATGTACATGCTACCTGGGAAAGTGTAGGGAGATGCAATGAAGTAGTAAGGTCCAAACAAGGGAGGAGGTTTGTATGTTTGGTTACTCAAGTCAAATCCAATTCTCTGAACTTCAGTTCTGTTAAAATACTTGCCCATAGGTGGGAAAAGGGCCAACTGTATCTGAAGATAATCATCATTGTTGAAGAAAGGGTTTTGTAGAGAGACCGAGCCTGGAGTAAGTCCTAGTTTCACCCACAAGCTCATCTCCAGTGAATGGTATGTGTTCACATTGGACAGGTCTCTGAACATAGGCCCTCGGAAGTATAGTGTGCCTTCATAAGGGTAGGCGCATTCACAGCTCTGAGGGCTAATCTTTTGGTCTGATGGACAAGATTTTCCTCCACAGTTAGCAAGACTGGTCGAGTATATTCGTTTGGCTTGTTGCTGCTGAATCTGGCAGTAGTTTGTGTTTGAGAGAGCTGTTGTGCATACAGGGTTTCCTACGAGTCTGCAACAGGAGAGATCTTCTTTAATAGGTTGATATAGACAGTTTGAACTGAAGTAAATATAGGAGGAACGAATCTATTTACATTAATGTATTGGTATATCCAGAGCTAAGTGTTACAGAAGAAATGTCATTGTCTTGCAGATCAACAAGTTGGAGTTGTGGACCTACTGTGTCTCCCAAGCTCAGTGTTCCATTGAATGCGTTCTTTTTCAGTTTCCTGTGCAAATCCAAATCAGTAAGTTGATGATTTTATAAAGCAGTTATCAAACTTCAGTAAAGAGCAAATGCTGAAACTTACACTTGTTGAAGCTGTGGAAACCCAAAGAGTTTATTGGGCAATGGTCCTTGAAGAGATCCATATTCCATCACACTAAATCCAAGAAAATAGTAACAGATTGTGAGAGCTCCATATGCTTGTTTTCTGGTTTGTAAACTGTATCAGAGTTGCACTTACAGTGTAGTCAGTGAAGGTAAGGTTGAGAACCATAGAGGAGACTCTGATGGATCAAATGAGTTATTGCTGAGATCTCTGTAGCAGACATCACATTTAATCAGAACACACATACACATAAATGTAGACAAAGACATTCTATGTTGCTGAGAAATTTACACGTAGTTCATTGACTTCATATCTGACAAATCTGGCAAAGATCCTACAAGCTTGTTGTGAGCTAAGTTCCTGATGAGAGACAGAAACAAAGATGTATACATTCGTTACTGATGCCTACTAAAGATGATCGATCTGGATAAGTTACAACTCTGGTTACACTTACAGTTCAATGATATTTGTGAGATTACTGAGATTCTCTGGAACTTTTCCGGTCAGAGTGTTTCTGTCAAGCCGACTGTTGCAAATCCAAGAGAGACGTTAAATCTTTTGAAGATAGGGAAGAAACATGAAACGAAGGACAAAGAGATGGTGTGTTACTCACAGAACCTCTAGTGTCTGAACGAGTCCTAAAGTGGAAGGTATGCTCCCTGTGAATTGGTTTCCATCGAATAATCTGACATTTGAACATATCTGTTGAGATGAGTAGCCTTAATCTTGGCAGAAGTTTAATATGATTATAGAGTACTTGACATACACATGGATCAGTATCATCTCAGAGCTGAAAAGTTTTGGTGGAATTGTGCCTGAGAGCTGATTCTTGTTGAAATGACTGCAGTTTCAATAACATTTGCATCAGATGAGAGATACTTGAAGCTAAAGAAGATGTCTGTAGAGAAAATAAAAGTACTCACAAGTGTTTGGCTTTTAAAAGAAGATCAAGACCAGGACTAGAGCCTGATGAAATTGGAATGGGTCCTGTCAACTGATTATCCGCAAGATCCAACCAATAAACCTTGGTGAGGTTTCCAAGAGATGCTGGAATTTTACCCGTGAAGTTATTTGAGTTCAAGGCCCTGAGAAAACATGGTGGAACCAAGTGGCAAGTAGTCTCATCAAACATATGTTGGTTTTAAGGTAAAGTAGAAGACTTAACACGGCAAAATTGCGTCTTTCTTACAAGAAAGATAGATCTTTGAGGTAGCCAATCTCATTTGGGATGCTACCAGTGAAGCCACAGCCAGCAAGGATACTACAAAAAAAAAAACAATACAACTGTTTAGAACAAGAACAAAGAGATCACTTTAAGGATGTTTGCGCAGAAAAGATGTTTACAGGATGTTAAGCTTTTGCAGGTCTCCTAACCGAGAAGTAAGTGAACCCGTGAGACCAGGATTAAACGAAAGGTCCCTGAAACAACACAAAGTCGCCAGGTCAGGTCAGAAAAAAAAAAGTAAAATGAGACGTTCCTCTGTTGTAATTGTCGATGATTCATCAAAAGAGACTGACAAGGATCTTAGTTCAGCTAGTTCTCCAATGTCCCCACTAAGCCTTCCTTTGAGACCCATTGTTGACAAACCCCTGCACATTAAAGACTATGCTTGTTAACAAAATAACTAAGAAAACTGCTCTAATATTTCTTCTTTTTCACACATACATAGGTACGAATGACTGAGTGATTAAGGAACACTCACAATGCAGTGATTCTGGAGTTGTTGCAGGAGACACCTTCCCAAGGAGTTCCACAAGGATCCTCAGAACCTCCCCAACTAGGCGGTGTGTTGTCCCATTGATCCATCAAAGAACGCAGCGAGGCCGCTAATAGAAAACAACAAACCGAGTAAGTCACAATCATTTCCACGAACGGATTCAACGCAAGGGAAATGGAAAATTCATCACATACCATCACGAGGGTCAGTGACTGAGGAAGTCATTGAGAAGAAAGTGAACGAGTAAGCAAAACAGATCAATAGCAACCGCGACGTAGCGGTTATGGTGTTGGAAGCCACCATATTGTTCCTCAAGAGACATGAGTTCTTGAAGTTTGATATTTAAGTGAAAATCTTGGAGAAAGAACAAACAGATTAAAGTAGCTTCCTTATGAGACAAGATTCATCAATGTCTCATTGAGAAAAAAATGTAAGTGGGAAGTGTGCCAATAGGAACACGAGTGGCACCAAGAAAAGTAGGTTTCACTCAATTTGCCTTCTCTTCGAAGTCAATTTAACGGTTCATGTGTCTCTTTTACAAAACATTTTAGTTATTAAAACACTTGAGTGTTACATTTCTATATATAAGTACAAAATAATTTCAAATAGGCACTACAAAATTAATAATGTAAACTTAGGTTACCGTTAAGCTCTGTTTTCCAATCAAAGCAACCTTCGTTGATCATTATGCTGAGCCTGAGAATCACAAGACAGAGAAGCAGAAGATAGTGGAACCTACCATAAAAAAGTGGGGTCTCGCCAGTGCCCAATAATCCAACCATCTCCATAAACTAATTAAATGCTTTAAACGTAAAAGCCACTTCTTCCACTTTTCAAGAAACTACACATTTTGTCTACATGTAATACAAACTTTAGTTAAATATACAGACAGAGAGTATCCAATAATAGATCCAATTCGTCAACCCAAAAAAAGTTAATAATTCAAAAAAAAAAGTTGTCTATTAGTGAATGATTCTCTGTCTAGTGTCTTACTAACATGAACAATCTCACATGTATGAAATGTATTGAAACAAAAGAACATTATATATTTGCAAAGAACTTCCATGAAAAGAAGAAAAAAAGTTGGATATGAAACAAAAGAACATCGTGATATGAAGTGTTTTTGTCGGCCTTAACATAGAATCCACAAGTCAAAAAAGTCACAACCATTTTCTCCAACTAGTTGATCTAAGCTCACCAGAGAAGAACCTTGGAATGCTCAAGAGACTATTCACCCTCGTCAACCCTTCCAAAGCAGACCATTCCTCATCATCCTGTGCCACCGAAATACACTCCGCAAGTGTCATTGTCATCATCTTCGACTCAACCCCGAAACTCGCAGGGGTTTTGTCTTCTTTAACGGGGACAATCTCGTCATCCTCATTGCTTATACTGTTACTAACACTCCTTATGGGCTCTTCTTTGTGTGAATGCTTCATTACATTGCTTGAAACTTCCACGGCTACTGATGAATCTTGTAGAAAGAGGCAGACTACAGTACAATCATCGTTTTTGGAAGTTGGGTACTTGATTCTCCATGATCGAACCGCTGTGTCCACTAAAGCTCGAGCCGCTGTGCTTCGACTAGGAGCTGAAGCAACTATATCAACAGCTTCTTTGTTTGACAACACATCCCATACCTTTAATACAATTTAGCAACACAACATTTGTCAGCTCTTAAAGATTTGGAAAAAGTTTGCAATTTAGTGGCAAGTAACTGAAGATTTAATTTACCCCATCGCTAGCAAGAATAATGAATTGGTCTTGTTCATTTAGGCGGCGGTAGTTGATGTCTGGAACAGAGATTAATCCGTAGTCTTTGAGACAAAAGTCTCCAAAAGCTCGAGCCATTGCTAAACCAGGTGAATCACTGTTTGGTAACCATACACGAGCTACCTCAGGCTCGTCTTGCAATGCAAAGACTCTTCCTTTACATTTCTGGATTCTCGCTGATTCACCTGAAAGTACATCGAAAGAGAAAGTTGAGAAATTTGCCTCTGGCTTCTCAGGAGTTTTAAGATCAAGATTTGTGATAAAGTACCTGGCAGATCCGGTTTTAAGTCTACGGTTAACTGTACATCGAGCAAAGCATTGTCTTCATCTCTTGTGGCAAGAACGGCTCTCGAGTCACCAATATTTCCAACCACCAAATGCTCACCCTAAAAGAAATCACAGAAGTTAATATGCAATCGTTGAATCGTCTTTTGGTTGCAAGCAGATTCAAAGCTGAGAACCTGCTTGATCAAAGTGACTGAAGTTGTTCCGCTGCAGAAGCAGTCAATAGTTGGATGCATTTTAAGCTCTTTATCTATCTGCTGACAAGACTTAAGCAACGCATGTTTAAGAGGCAGATACATTTCGGGAAGTTCATCATTGTTCTCATTTGGATTTAGCTCACACCATTGCTCATCCATAGTAGTAACGGACTCAGATTTCTGCACTTCTTCTTCTTCCTCTGTACCTTTGGTTTGCAAATCATTCTCCTTCATCACTAACCCGCTTTGTTCCGTATTCAAGGTCATTTTCAATTGAGTTGAGAGTGTGAAGGGCAATGTATCTCGGACTTTCTTGGCAACCATATGACCAAATGGTCCATGTCCATCGAACACACCACAAAACACTGTATCATCTCTCGAGCAAAAGTTCTGGAATTTGAAGTAGTTTTCACAAAAGTTAGAAATTTGTCTTCAGATGTCAACGCAACACTGAAAGAAATAGAAGAATCTAAGGAAGGAAGAGTCCAGCAAACTAGTGGTCCCTGTAGAAACAGGTCAAAGACTCAAGACAACACAAGAACAAACAAACACAGCCATCTCAATCTTCAAAGTTCTAAGCTTTGTAAATGGTCCCAGAAAATTGTTAATAGTCATGCATCATTCCAAGTTTCTCTCTCTCTTCCTAAGCACTTAGCAACAAAAGAATAATGCAATCATGTTCCGGATCATCCAAGTGGCTTTCCCCCATACATTTGAACAACACTAAATCGAATGAGGAACACAATACCCTAACTTGTTCTGTGAGTAATGATCAAAATCCAAATGGGTTGCAAAAACAGAGTGAAAAGATCAATATTTAGAAAGATATAAAGAAACGAACCTCAAAGACAAGCATGGCGTCTTGGTTAGTCCCTTTCTTGCCTTGCTGAGTGTAAAGACATGCAACCTTACTAGAACCATTGGAAACAAAGCGACCCAAAACCTGTTCGATTTCGCCACCGCCCATTAAATCTCTCGGCCGCCGCCACCGTCCGGATCCTAACCTCTCATCAGCCGTCTCCGTCGCAGAGGCGGTGGTGCTGGTTTCTCCTGGTTCCTTCCCAGTGGTTCGATCTACTGAATAACACAGACCCATTTCGAAAATGATCCGGAGGAAAAGCTCGAAGCTTTAAAAAAAAAAAAAATTGTAGAAATGGCCGATTGAAGAAATCTAAGATTTTTCTTGTGTCGGCAAACAATTTACGAAACAGTTCCTCGGGGAAAACGGATTAAATTGCTCGGCGAATAAAGGAGGAGGAGGAGGAGCCAAACGAGAAAAACGAAATCAAGTAAAAAAAAAAAGCTTAAAAGGCTCAAAAATCGAAACTTGGCATCTACAACTACTTTAGCTTTTGCTAGTACGAGTAGTATACGTTTTTTTAGCTTTAGCTTTAGGGACCTGGTTTTTCAAATCATTTTCTCGGGAAAACTGCTAGTTTCTCGGGTAAAAAGACTCTTTACTTTTTCCAATTTGCAAGAACTAAAAGGAAAAGAGAGAGGGAGGGAGAGAAAACAGAACCATCACACAATCATCAGTTCAAAATCAGATTCTTGTGAATTTAATTGATTTAGGATTATTTGAAAACAGCGACGTTGCAGAGAGAGACCCACAAAGGCCCAACGTTTACTTACTCCACTTCTGCTTATAGAGAGATTTCTAAAAAAGTTAAAAATTTTGTTAATGCAAAGAAGTAAGTAATTGAGAGAAGGAGAGAGACGAAATGTCATCAGACAAAGGTCACAACAGTTTGGTTCCGCACGTGAGATCTTTTTTTTTTTTTTTTGTATTTTTCTTCTTTTCTGAATAATAATTGTGGGAAATTTTTTGGTTCTTGGCTGCATCGTACCCTCCATTAACCCAATTATGCGTTGCCACGTGTCATAAGCTGGAAAGTAATTTGTCGTCTGGTTCGAATTTGATTGTTAATTAATGTGTTAGTTAAGTGTTAAACAATTTTATCAGTCACAGGGTCCCTTTCTGCCTTTATATTAAAAAACCTAAATACTGAAAGCCAGCCAAGTTTCGGGAAAAAAATAATTAACTCTGATTTGTCTTTCGTTCAAAAATTTGATAATTGAAGTACCCACTTGTGTTAACCTTTGCCACATTTTTAAAATCAAACAAATGTTGATAATATCTAGTTCAATTATACTACACTAAAGGTGTTTAATATGCGTTCACGATTGGTTTCCTTTTGGGCTATTGAAATTTTTTAACTATTTTAAATATTTAAAAAAACAAATCTAATTTTAGTATGAATTGTATAGTAATTTCAGTTTATACATGATGAACAAACTAAGTTAATCACATTCTTCACAGAGTTTTTTTTTTTTTTTTTGAACAAACCTTCATATAGTATAAAGTATGTATATAATCTAGAATACAGACATAATGTGTATAGATATATGCATACATATGTAGCATTAAAGAGAAACAGTTATGACTATAAGGAGAATTCACGGATTGTGTGTTGGCCAATGCGACACGACGACAAGTCTTAGTTGTCCCACTGAGTTGGTGAGAGATGCATTCATTCACACGCATCCAACATAATACATTAATTTATCAAATACCTCCTAAGTTTTAATCACCATCTTAAGAGAATGTTTCTCAATAATAACCCGTTTTGTATCAATATTACACAAATCATTACGTAACCATGGTTATAAAAATAGCTTCCATGCTACATAATTCCTTAAACAAACCTAAAAGACTAAAAAACTTCAACAGAAAAGTCATAGTAGGGAACGATGTATTTTATGAATCAAATTACAAAAACACCTGAAAGCAAATCTTACCTTCATTAGATGTATTATCTTATTAAAATACTTATTCTTGATGATGAATCACACTTCTTATACTTGGCCACACATCTTCTCAGGTTTCATTTAGGACATTAAACCTGGAGAGTTCGAGAACAGGTTAGTATGAGTTGGGTGGGTCATATATATAGTTCAATGAAAAAGACAGAAGAAAATAAATGTTGTGTTGAAGCTACTAAATAAAGCTTACTTGGGCGTGTTCGGTTTTGTATTTCTGAAGCTCTTCTTCTGCACATATGAGCCTATGAACACAAAAGAAAAAGAAGAAGGAATGTTGGGTTTCAATCTAAAAACCTGAGAGAGCTACACATGGGGATGCTTTCGATAGTTACCTCCATTGCAGGTCAGTTATTTCGTGGAGCAGTTCTTTCTCTCTTTCGTGAGCTGCTTCAAGCTGTGATTCAACAGAAGAACAGTTTCGTTAAGTACCAATCTTTGAAGGAATGTGATTCAATACATTTCTCCTGCAAACATTTGCATACCAAGGATTTCTCAGTAGGAGGTACAGTAGGCTGTTGCACGTTTCCTTGTTCAACTGCACGTCCGTCTGCATCAGAGAAATAAAGGAGATTCAAATCCCGTGGCAAGGAAAAATTTAATCAGAAGGGCGAATGGAGACAGAAGAAGAGTGAAAGTACCTGTCAACTCTCTGTTGGTGAGTACTTTCATCATATGCAGAATGTTATCCTGTTTTTGGATGTTTTCAATCACGTAATGAACTTTCTTATCGTTAAAATGATATTAAATAAATTGATTAAAGTCTAAACAGCAAAAGGCATACCCTTTCCAAAATATTAGTTTGCAGAACTGGATAAACCAGCGGGTAAACGTATGAGCTGGTTAAATTTGGTAATGCGACATCAGAGGGAGGTAGAGAAGCAGAGGCATGTTGGCAGAGCACCTAAATAAGCACAAGTAAAAACGTTATTTGTTTTCATTAAAAATTCTTGAGATGAATAGTTGAGGATGATAGACATTTGACTGTTTGTCTGCAGCTGATCAGGCTGACCTCGAAATAATTACAAACCTGCATACTGTGACTCTTTTGCAGGATTGGAGAGGGAACCACCACCTGATGAAGATAAAGTTAACATA
The DNA here is from genome assembly GCF_030686135.1 of Camelina sativa. Classification (NCBI taxonomy): domain Eukaryota; kingdom Viridiplantae; phylum Streptophyta; class Magnoliopsida; order Brassicales; family Brassicaceae; genus Camelina; species Camelina sativa. The sequence goes on from NC_141886.1 coordinate 31,121,139, forward strand.
GAAAACCTTAAGACGGTGACTGAAACAAGAAAGCACAATTGTTTCCTCTCAAAACCAAAAGGTAGTTACCTTCTCGATGTCCAGATTTTCAGAAGTTACTTTGAAACGCCCTCTTTGCTGCACAACTGGCGGCTTTGATTTGTCGTCAGTCTCATCTAGGCTTGCTGATACCAAGATGTATTTATTTAATTAGAAAAACCTTGATCCATAGGGATGTTTAGATAGGATTTCAAGTACAAATAAATTCTGTAAATGCTTACCTGCTTTGGGTGGTCTAACAGCCAGCTCTGTTGGTACTTCATCTCCTCCCACTGTAGCATGTGTCCCATTGCAGGTTGAACCATTTTGAAGATGCTCGTGAGTTTTATCACTGGGAATTCACAGATTGCTTTAAATTTAATGTCGCATAGAGAATATATGTATACTCAGTTGATATGAGCTTTCAAGTCAATAAGACTGGCAAACTGAACCAAGAAAAGCTCTTACAATAGCAGTACATGTTAAAGGACTAACCTCTCTCCTTTATGGGGAGCACCGTTTCTATCTGCCAAAACCGAGCTCCCTGCTAGAATCTCTGTTGGTTGATTGGTTTGGATTGATGAGGAATCCATTGATTTCCCATTGACTGCATGCGTACTACCAGCAGTTGTATTGTTTTGAGATAGATCTTCATGACTAGGTGAGGAATAGACGTAACTATCATAACTGGGGCTGGCAAGACTGGAATCATCATCAGATTTATCCCTGACCAACCAAAATATTATTTGTTCAGTTTACTCATCTCTAATCGTTACAGATAGGTAGATAAATAGAGACTACAGAGCGAAAAGTAGCTGATAAACCTTGCGATACTTAGTGTTCGGTGAATTAGGGGTTGGAGATACTTATTTGTTATTTGACCATTTTCCTCCTGCAGAGATGGTTATAAAGAACTTTAAACCTCAACCAAGTAACAAAAGAAGATGAAAACAGGGAAACATTTATGAACTCGAGAAAGATTTTAACAAGAGGACACCTGAATCTCCGAGTGGGTATCCTGTGAATCTAGAGCCTGCAACGAAGTGGCACTTCCCGATAAACTGTCTGATAAGCTACAGTCTATGTCCTGGATCTGATGGAAATAAGAACATCATAATATGAAGTACAGTGAGCTTTACAGTTGGCTACTTTTATGGGTTAGAGGAGATACCAATGAAGCCTGGGCTTTCATATCATCGAGATTGAAATTCCACCCGCTGATACCTCTCTTATATTCATTCTGCATGTTACTACGACAAGAGGTCAAAGGCTAAAATACTTTGCAGAAAATTTGGAACTAGAAACCAAAAGTTAAAAGGATTCTAACAGAGATAAATAAAGCCAAAATTGGAAACTGGAAACACAAACCTGCGACAGTTCTTCCTTCTCTCCATCTGCCATTTTCTCTTGTGCAAGCATATCTTCTTCCTTTTTCTGCATGAAGAAAGCATATTCCCATCAGTTCCCGTCATAAGATGTTGACTGAGCACTATAGCTACTGGCTATCTACTTAGATCTACATATCCAACCTTTATTGCCTGAACACGATTAACAAGATCTGGTAACCCATCCAGAAGTTTTCGTGCAATGTAATCGCTTGATCTTGCTTGCTTGAAAAAGGAATGTTTTAACAACTTTTTTGCAGATGGGCGTTTGGAAGGGTCTTTAACTAGACAACTGGCGATCATCTGCTTGAAAGACTGAAAAATACCAGGAAAATAAGCAGAATTGAGATAAGCATAAGCTTTAAACATTCAGACTAGAATGTGTAGTTTTGACACCAAGAGTATACCCTTGAAAACTTCCTATCTCTTTCATAATCCAGCCCTGGTGGTGCATTTTGCAACGTCATAAGCAGAACCTGAAAAACATATCTGTCTTAGATTGATGCAAAGATTTTGGAGCTGAAATCCAGATATCACAGGCTACGTACGAACCTTCATGGGTGGATATTTAGAGAAAGGAGCGTGACCATGTGCAAGCTCTAGCCCAGTTATACCAAACGACCATATATCAGCCCTAAATAAAATAGATGCTCCACATAAGAAACGCTGTATGAGCAAATAGGATGATAAAACTTTGAATATGAGGCTAAACTAACTTGAAGTCATAACCATGTAGCTGCTCCATGACTTCAGGTGCCATCCTGTGAAAAAATAAGAAACAGTAGGTCATGCACATTAGAACTACATCCAGACAAGTGTTGAAGTCATCCACACACAAGAAAAGTGTTGATGGGGCATGCAGTAGTAGGTACTTACCAGCAAGGTGTTCCAACGAATGTGTTCCTTGTCCGTTGCCTATCACCAGAATCAAAGAGACAGGCAGATACACCAAAGTCTCCCAACTTGACAGCACCTCGAGCACCAAGCAAAATATTACCAGCCTGAGATGAAAACATGAAAATAGAATCACAACGAAGGGAAGGATATTCATAGATGGTCCCAACACTATCGCTTACCAAAATACAAAGTTCAGAGTCACTGATTATAAAAAACCAGTATTCAGAACCACAAGATTCAGAATGTAACATGAAGTGATGAAATCCAGAAAGATAGAATGACTGACTTTGACATCGCGATGAATGTGGCCATGCTGATGGAGATAGTCTAATCCTTTCAAAGCTTCACGCAGTATAGTGGCTATAATAGTCTCCTCAAAACCATCAGGGTATGCAGCTTTTAGTATGTGAAGACAAGAACCACCAGCCATGTAAGGCATGATGACCCACAAATTGTGATCACTAACAAAGGAGCAATGTGATTTCAACACATTGGGATGATCAACAAGCATCATCGTCTGCGCTTCACGAGAAATATTATTCTGCATCCATCAAACAAAACCAAAAAAAAAAGTAATCAGAGCTTATATAGCGAATGCAAGAAGAACAAAGTAAATCAAATCATTGAGAGAGAGAGAGAGAGAGAGAGAGAGAGGCAAGAGGAGAGAATCACCAGATCACAGTTATCGCGTTCAAAGTCAAGAATCTTAATAGCAACGACTTCATTGAAGGGGATGCACAAAGCACGATGCACTAGAGCACTAACACCTTGACCGATCACCTCGTAGAGGGTGTAATGCTCAGGCCCAATCGGATACTTCTTCTTCTCCATTGGTGTAGATCCTTCCTTGGTTTCACTAAAAACCAATTCGCAATATAATAAAACAGGGGAGTGGAGGAGAAAACGCTTTTGGAATCAAACTTATAATTTTTTTTTTAGGGTAGAATCAAAGGTTAACCTGGAATTGAGAGACGAAAACATAAAGACAGCTGGCTCCAGTCGAGTGAATCTGCAGAATAAATTCAGAAACAAAAAAAAAGGAAACAAATTAGAGATTCGGAAAAGAAAAAAAAAACCTAATCTCTCTCTCTCTCTCTCGTCAACAAAAGCCAGCAATTAACTCCTCCCGTAACGATGGAATCAGAAAAAGTAGTAGAGTAATCGTACCGGGAAAATTACGACATCCATGTAAAATAATAAGGAAACAAAATTAATGACAAGAGTGCGAGAAAAGGAAAGAGATAGATATCGTGCTGATGAAGATATTGACTGATGATGATGATGAATGATCTTATTCAATTGGTTTTGTGAACTTTCTATCAAAATTTTCTCGAGAAAACACAAAAACAAAAAAACTATGAAAAGAAAACGAGAGAGAGAGAGAGAGAGAGAGAGAGAAGAAGAAGAGAGTCACAATCGGATCGCCGCTCAAATTGGGAGAGAAGCTTTTTGGGGCTTTTGTGTTAAATTTGGAATCCCGCCACTTTAGGTCTCTTTCTGCTTTTTTTTTTGCCCTTCTTCTCTCCTTCTCTCCTCCTATTTTTTTATATATTTCAGATAATTTTTTTCAGAAAATATTTTGACAAAAGAGAAAATAAAAAACTGACCGTCATTAATCGTTTAACCTAGAATGGATAAGGCTGGTAAACCTATTTCTTCTCATAATTCAAAAATATCTTTTTTTCGGAATTAAGTATTCTGGTTTTTAGGCCTTAACCCAACAACGCAAGTCAATTCTACAACTCACTGATTTTAACAGTTTTCAGAATTTGTACCAAACCAACCGGGTTAGCCTTCGGTTTCCCCTGAACCAGATGAATACCGAGACGCTAGGAATTTTTCTAGCTCTCTGAAGTGAAGTCTGAACACCTTTTGATACGCAGGTGAGATGCAAAATTGGTACTAAACCAGTAAGCCATCGGTATTTCTCTAAACCAAATACAACCGGTTTCCATAGTGTGTGTGGTTCAGGTTCACCTTTCAACATCGGAAAATCCGTGATTTGCAATTAATCACAACAAACATAGGATAGAACATGTTGGTTAGGATAAATATCTTTTACACTTTTATGTTTATCCGTCAAGAATCACGTGACCACACTTTTTGTATCTCTGCTTCTTTTACCCATAAATATCTATCTCAAACGCAAAACAACCGCGTAAATCGCAAGAAAACGCAAACGCAAACGGAGAAAAGAAAATTCCAGCCAAAAAAAAAAAAAACTAAGTCCCAGAGGGAGAGATCAAATCCCACACATTAATTCTCGGACGATGAAAGAAATATTCAACGTAAGACAAAAGAGCCAAAACTTTTTCCAAGAAGAGAAGGTTAATGTTTTGTGAACTCAGTCTTCAAAATCTCCTGAGTTCTCCAATAGATAGTTAGCTGCCAATTCTTCGTTACGCTCACATGCTAGGAAGGCTTCTATTACTAAGGCTCTATCAAATCCCATTGCCTCTAGCTGTGTTTAGTCAGAGGCCAGAGAGAATATAGATAGTTGACAAGGATTGCAAAGAAAAGAGTGTTAAAATAGTGTTTTATTATAATGGTGATTTTACCCGTTGAATCGCTTCTTGCTCTGCTGGGGTAACATTTACGGCATGTGGCATTTCTTGCTCGGGTTGATCGAACATATCCGCATCCCTGATGGGTTATGTTTTTAAAACTTAGTGACTCAAATTTTAGTAGTTTAGTGAAATATCGATGAGAAGCATAAAATTACATCTGACAGAACCTTAGATTACGATAAATAGATTGGAGAACTTACCCGTCAGATCCCTCATAGGGCTCGTTTACTAACTGAAGAAACTCTGCCTGGTTCTCTTGAATTAGCCTCAGAAGTTGAGGGTTTTGCTTTCCAAGTTCCTGAAGCATGGGCTAACAAAAGCAGCGGTTCCAGCACAAGACTTTCAGAATCAGTGAGAAGTCTTACAAATTACTGGACAAGAATTACGAATATTAGACCGCTCTTACCTGGAGAATTTGAGGGTTGGAATGGACCATGGTGCGTAATTGTTGGAACTAATACAATAGCAGAAACAAGAGAATGAATACATGTATGGAATTTACAAAACTAGAACGAACAGTCAAATCAAAGCATGTTAAGATACATCTCGGTTAATCATCCCCTGCTAAAATGGCTAACAGATAAACAATCCCCGCATAAGTTAATGATATATAGTTCTAAGTTCTAAGCAATCTAGATGCCTTCTTTCATATTCACAATCATGTATGATGAGGAGAGATCCAAATTTTTTTTAAAAAACAATGCAATTTAGAAGAAATGGAGATGAAGTTAGAATAGCAACCTGGTCATTGTTTCTAAGAAATTCAAGCGTCCCAAGATCACCAGATCCAGCAGCAGCAACTGTTTCCTGGGAAAATTAAAACTATAGAGTGAGAAGGTAACTAAATATACCTATCAGTTCTTTTGGATACACGATTATTGCTAAATACCTGAGGGAATAAATCCAAAGGAGATGAGTTAGGTCCTCCAGATGCAGGTGCGACAGGGGCTGCACCGGATCCTGCCAACTGAGCCCCAGGTACAGGCACAGCTACTTCAGCAGTTTCAGGAATTCCCTAATGTATAAAACGATGTCAACAGTTTCATCCTTTAAACTCTTAGAAAATAAGGTTACAGAGAGGAGCCATACGGAATACAAATAATCCACTGCTCTCTCAGGGTTGTTGTAAGCTGCACGAAGTGCACGAGTAACTGTTTCTTTGTCCCAGCTTCCGCCTCCCATTTCCATTATCTGTTGGACCATTAGCTCAAGACTACTGCCACTAACCAATGTTGACGCAGCTTGTCCATAGGTGTCGTCAGTTGGTGCCCTGCCACATACCATTCAACTGTGGAGATTATATAGTGTATCAATGAAATCCAGAACAAATAAGTTATACAACATATACTAAAGGTCAAACATAGAAGCTTTCGGAAAACCATAAAAGGAGCAGTCAATAAAAGGAAAGGAGAGAAAATGACTCTTTTCAAGAGAAGCTCATTTTCAATAATAAAACTTACCCTGGATGTTCTTGAGCAGGAATAAGTGAAGCAGGCACGGCTGTAGACTGGGATGTAGATGGTGCTGCAGGCTGCTTGTCCAATACGAGCTTTATATTAAACAACCAGTGGAAGGAGCTGCTCATCACACATTTGCACAAGTAAATATATGCAAGAAAGTTACCTTAGCCAAAGATGTAGTAGACGAGGTAGAGGAAGCAGGCTGTGAGATAGAAGCAGGTTTTTACACTGACAATTATCAGACTAAACCAGTCATATAATAAAATAAAAGAAATAAATAAGCTACCTGAGCCGAAGACTGACCAGCTGAACCTGCCGTTTTGCTCTACAATTCATCAATAAGCAAAGGCGAAGATAATGTCAGTGCCATGACAAGCTACATTTGTTTCATAGAAACGGGGAAATCATGAAAGATACATACATCTAGCAACATTTCCTAGGACATTCATTAGCTTTTATACTTGTCGAAGGGAGTCCCAATCAAGACCCGAATAACCAACAATTACAAATCTTCTCTTAGTTTTATGATTTAAGCTTCCACTAAAATGATTTTATTTGTTGATTTTTCTGAATATAGGTACCTTGCTAAGCATAACGACGAGGAAACCTTCCTCGGTAACCTTGTTCTCAATTAAGCTAGTTTCATCCTTCAAAACTTTTCCATTGTGAATCAACAATTGCTGGCCACAAGGATAATTGTCTTTGCCTTGTGAATCCTCTATATTCTTCTTCACCGCCATTATCTTATTAAAAACAACAACCCCGGATTTTAATGATTTGAAAAGTAACACACAAACCAATTTGACGAAACCAAGATTGGATTCGCGAGTCATCAAACAAAATTTGAGCAGTTAACAAAACACTTGAGAGAAACACAAAATTTGATCACCAAATAACTCAAAATTGTGGATCTGAAGCTCTTTAAGGTGAGATACCCTACTTTTATTAATAATCTCCTAGGCACAAAAAAACTACGCATAAAGAAAGTAGTGAAGAAGAGGACTAACCGTATCGGAGGGTAGAACCCTAATTTCAAAATGATTACCCTTGAGAGTCTTAACGGTGAGCTTCATATCGTCGGAAAAGATGAAATCAACGGCGGAGATAGAAGGAGAGAGAGACCTAAATTAAAGAGATCGAGGGGCGACGCTAAAGCCGACCGTAGTTAAACAAACAGTCTCTCCATCAACGGGAGCGTTTTGGATTTTAAACGCGGCAAGAGATCTACCCATGTGCACTCCACGTGACACATTTTATCTCCAATTTTTTTTTAAGTTCTCCCAGAGAAAGGGTATTAATTGAGAAGAATCATGCCGTACCTAAACGGGCCAAACAAATATAAAGCTCATTAATAGCCCAATAAGGCCCACTCACTTTACTAATTAGACCAAACTCTAAACAAACTCTGATTAGGGAGGGTTATTTGTTGTCGGTATTTTAGCAATCAATAATATTCTTTAAGATACTTTGACATTTATAAATCAGAGCAATTATTAATTATCAGTAAACGGTAGTCATGTAATGTCGGTCGAAGACTTAGAAGCCAGCTAGAATCAGTACATAACAAATAACAACTCCCACATCATCGATCTCTCTCATTCAAAGCAACTTTAAAGTACTTTAAAACACAAGCAAAGTAGTAAGTGGGAAAATAACAACTCAATTCCTCAGACCAAACCCAACAGTCAGTCAACAATTGCAATTCTCTCTTTTTTGTCAACAAAATCTAAAAAAATCCTAAATTTGCGGTGTAAATGTAACGGACTGTGTTCTTAGAAGAACCCCGCGATTACCGGCGAATCGGCTCCTTACTCTATTAGCCGTAAAAGTAACTCCACGCAGACGAGATCTACGACGATTTGGCCACTCCGCGGAAGAAATATATTTTGACAGCTGAAAAACAAAAAAGGAAAGATTTTTCCAGAAAATTTAGGTCTTTTTGTTTTTTTTTTTTACTTTTGAGGGTCGACGGAGCTGGAATCAGCTATTCATTCTTATTCTCCAGATCCATAATCGTTTCTGTCTCACACGGTTCGTTATCTCTTTCCCTGATTCCATCTGTTTCCTTTTTTTTTTTTTTGCCTTCTTGTTCTGAGTTTTTTTTTTTCGTATATTAGTTCGATTTTTCTCTATATTCTTCGTGTTGTGATAAATGGATGATTACGATTTACTAAGCTTGTTTTGTAATGCCGAATGAAACATTAATCTCGTCTTCAAAATTGTTAGCCTCGTCGGCACAGATCAGAAATTCTCAAGGAATTGGTTTTTGAGAAAATTGGCATTAGTTTTGTATATTGATGGCAAAATTTACAATTTACATCAACCCAAGAAGCTTCTGGTTTTTGTTTGTGCTGTTATGTAATATGATGAATTCTAACTCATTTGTCACCCATTTCAGGCCGGTGTTAAGGTAGTAAGATCGGTCTTTTTATAAGCTATGGTTCTTGATGGGATTGTATCATCACCATTACGGAGGCCACATGCGCTAAAGAAGCAATGGGATGACTTGGGTAGCTGCTCTACTGTTGTTCAGAGGCATCGTTTCCTTTTGACTGCTATGCTTCTTTTGGCCTTCCTCTGCACCATTTATATCTACTTTGCCGTCACACTAGGCGCTAGGCCCTTGTCCTGTTCTGGGATGGCTGGTAAGGAGAAGGCAATTTGTCAAATGGAACACGTCCAAGCCAGTTTCTCCAAAGGAAAACTTAAATTCTTGTAGAGTCTCAGCCTAAGCTGATTGATTTATAAACATCATTTGTCTCTCTGTTGCAATGTCTGTCTGTGTAAACGGCCTAGAGAATCTACTCTTACCTTATTCTACTGGGATTATGTCCCAAGATTCACAATTATTGTACAAATCTGAATCTTCTGTAATGGGAATATATGCTACAAGTTTTTGAGAATTGTCTTTTTTTCTTTGTCATCATTATCTTGGATTGATGCAGGATATGACATTGAAAAGGGAAACAAATGAACAACACACTTTATACATTTGCAGTGTTTCAGGTTTCATCATCACCATGTTTGTCGAGGAACCAGTGGTTCAACATCTAACTTGGGAGATAAATCAAAGAGGGAAGCTGGAGGAGTCATGCTGACGCTCCATGAATCATCCATGATGATTTCCATGGCAGTTTCTTCTTCTTCTTCTTCCTCCTCTTCGATATGTACCTTTAAGTCTTCAGGAGATGAACGGATCCTCTCAAGCTCAATCGAAACCTCTCTCATATTTGGCCGTTTCTTCCCTTTTAGACTTAAACACCTTCTGGCAAGTTTTGCCACTGCCAACACATGTTCCAACTTGCAATCTTCTTTGATCCGAGAATCAGCAATATCAAGAACTCTGTTCTGTTTCATGGCCTCAATGAAATGAGACGCAAGTCCTCTGTTTTCTTCAGGCCGCATTACAGAAAACGGTTTTTCTCCAGTAATGAGCTCAACCAAGACGACCCCAAAACTATAAACATCACTCTTATCCGTAAACTGGCTAGTTTGAAAGTACTCTGGATCCAAGTATCCAAAAGTACCTGCAACTAGAGTTGTCAAGTGAGTTTGGTCTACGTTTATAGATCTCGAGGTCCCGAAATCTGATACCTTGGCTCTATACTTCTCATCCAAAAGTATGTTTGTGGTCTTGACATCTCTGTGATAGACCGGAGTTGATGCAGCCGAGTGTAAGTAAGCAAGTGCTCCTGCAATCTCAACAGCGATGCGCAATCGTACATCCCAAGTCATTGAGTAATCATCAGAATCATCGTGAAGCCGCTTGAATAGGTCTCCATTTGGAATATGCTCATAAACCAAGATAGGGACCTCTGTTTCGAGACAACACCCCATGAGTTTGACAATGTTTCTATGGTTAACCTGCGAGAGAACACCAACTTCATTGATGAACTCCTCAACTTTGTCTTCATCCAAAACCTTAGACCTTTTCACAGCTAACAATTCGTCCATCTACCAACATTCCTTTGTAGACAGTGCCTTGACCTCCTTGCCCAAGAACCCTGTTCTGGTTGAAGTTATCCGTCGCTTTCTCCAGCTCTTTTGAGCTAAATATCTTCGTTTGTAGTCAACTGTTGTTTCAACAACAAGCCTCCATTACGTTTAAAGAGCATCCTCTTTCGGATAATCTTCCTTCTCTTCTTAATGAATTTGATCAATCCCCATATCCCGAGAACCAAGAACAACAGTGCCAAACCTTGAATCACAGGCTTGATCTTCTCTGCTTCTTTGGGCTCGCACCTCCACGATCCAGGAACATTCACACAAGTTTGCTCTCCACAGCTGTCTCGTCCTTTTCCTTCCTCACATTCATCAATGTCTTAGACACAAGAAAACAAAAAGCTGAATCATATTCAACAGAGCCGTGATCATACGTTATCTAAAACCTCATTGAAGGCAATTAGACGAAGAGAAACCTATAAATCTTACCAATACATCCACCAGGAAGATATGGATTCCCTCTGTAACCAATGTCATTGCAGTAACAGTTGCTGTAACCAAACCCAGAGAAGTAACCATACTCACAAACACAGCTTGGTGCACTCGTGTAAATCCTAGTTTCCGTTAAATTCACACAACCCACTGGTTTCGTCAACCGAGAATCCGATGTATCAAAGTACCAACCAAGCTCAATCACAGTAAACCCATTAGTATAAAACTGCTCCGGCTCTGTAACATTCGCCGGAGAGTAAGTCTCGTTCGTCAAGAAAGCAACTTTACAGTCACCACCGGAGCTTTCTAGGTTGACGCCGATAACTTGTGGTTTATCCGCCTGAATCTTCGCTTGACAACATCTGTAACCACCGCAGATCTTGTCTGAGTCTAGACGACTCTTGTTTCCGTCGCAGCTTGGATTCGCATCCTGTGATCTGAGATTCGATGTCTGTAATCAATGCTCTGGTGTCACAACCTACTGAGACGAGACGATTCGAGTCGGTGATGAAAAAGGGGCTTCCTTTACCGGTGAGGTTTAAAGGAAGAGGCTTTACGGGTCCTTGAGAACAGCCGGAAGAAGTCACCGGAGATTTGACGTGTACAACTCCGTGGGTACTGTCGATGCTATTTCGAGGAGTGATGCTAACTAACTCTCTGTTGATCTTAGAGAGGAACGGAGCTATGGTTTTACTTGTACCGGAGGAGGTGGAGGTGTTACAGACAACCTCGTACCAGTCGTTGAGATAACAGTCTCTTCGTCCGATTCCAAAAGGGAAAGGAATCGAGATTCCTCCACAGATTCGATCACATGAAGTTGGAGATGGAGGCTGAGCTGTCGTTATCAAAGGGCCGCCATTGATGAACAGAGTTAGGCAAGAGAGAGAGTAGAACACACAGAAAAAGTCTCCCTCTCTTCATTCTTTTTTGGTTTTTTTGGTAATGATTGTTGAGCCGCCTCGTGGGACAACGAACAAAATTTTGGTCAACTCATTTGTTCAAATCAATTTTATAATTTCGTAATTTTTGAATACGATTTAACTATCATTTTCTTTTCCAGATGATATACCAATTTATTATATAGATTATTAATATTAGGAATATGACTATTCACCGAAAAAACGCAAATCATTCATGTGTAACATCATGCAATCAAAAAGTTGACTATCTTACCATAATTTTCATATTGAATAATTTAGAAAACAATGTCGACGGTTTTATGTTTTGGACAACTTTATCTATACAAATGCAATGCAGATAACAAAAACTTCGGTAAATTCTGTAATATTTGCCAAAATATTTAAACAGACTATGAACTTAATTTTGAAGTTTACAGTACAAATTAAAGTGGTTACAAACAGATCCGTTAATTAACACAACTTGACGAGTGAGTGACCTTTATAAAAATACTTTCACAGGTAAAGACCAAGACCGAATGTAAAAGCAAAGACGTGAGGTAACAAATTCGTTTGCATGATTAATATTTTACAGCGTCTGAAGAGGAAACAATGGTGCAACATCTGACCACGACGAAGATGATGTAGCAATATTGCTGTATTGAGATGATGAGGCCGCAACAGTATCATAGTTTCTCGACTCTACCTCTTTGTTAACTTGCACCAAATTTTCTTCTTTCTCTTCTTCGTTTTCGCAAACATACTCATATGGCAGCTTAGCTCCAGGACAATAACAAATCTTCTCCAACTCCATCGATACTTCTCTCATACTTGGTCGTTTCCTTCCCTTCATATTCAAACACTTTGTTGCAATTTTTGCTGCTGCTATCACTTGATTAATCTTACAACCATCTTTTATTCGAGCATCAATAATGTCAGAGAGTTTGTTCTCTTTCACTGCAAGCGTAAAATAAGTTGAGAGAGTCCTATTTGCTTGAGATCGCATAAAAGAAATAGATTTTTCTCCGGTGATTAGCTCCGCTAGCACGACTCCGAAGCTATACACATCACTTTTGTCTGTGAATTGGCTCGATTGGAAATACTCTGGATCCATATATCCCACCGTGCCTGAAACTACTGTCGTGAGGTGGGTATGATCCACGGTCACTGTTCTTGAAGTGCCAAAATCAGACACTTTGGCTCGATATTTCTCATCTAACATTATGTTTGTAGATTTGATGTCTCTATGATAGATTGGAGATGATGCAGCTGAGTGCAAGTAAGATAGAGCTCCAGCAATATCTAAAGCAATGCGAAGACGCACTTCCCAAGTAGTCATCGTGTAATCATCAGAATCATCATGAAGATGCTCAAAAAGATTACCATTAGGAATGAATTCGTAGACGAGAATAGGGACATCTGTCTCAAGGCAACACCCCAAGAGTTTTACGATGTTCCTGTGATTGATTTGTGAGAGAATGACAACCTCGTTGATGAACTCTTCTAGTTTGTCTTCGTCAACAACTTTGGATTTCTTCACTGCTACGATTCTGCCGTCGGCAAGCATTCCCTTGTACACTGTACCTTGACCTCCTTCGCCTAGTATTCTGTTTAAGCTAAAGTTTTCGGTGGCTTTTTCCAACTCTTTTGAGTTGAACACTCTTGTATTGTCGACGTTGCCTTCGGTTGAAATCAATTGTTGTTGCAACAATAAACCCCCATTACGCTTAAAGAATTTCTTCTTTCGGTTTAACCTCCTTTGCCTTCTAATAAATTTGTATAACAAATATATTCCACCAACGAAGATCAATGAGCCGAAACTCGTGCCAATCCCTACAAGTCCACAAAAGAAAAATGAATTACAATATACTAATCACTATTATTATATAAAAAAAACCTTCAGATGTATGCGAAAGTAGTTGAGATAGAAATTTGCATGATTTACCTATAGCAAGTGGTCGATTATTTGTGTTCGAACACCTATAACCTCCGTGCAAATTGACACACTTGCCTCCCGGACAGACGTGTTCTTCTCCAACAATGCCTTTTAGGCATTCATTAATATCTGTTTAAAAACAAAAATAAATGAAAATGTTATTAAACAGTGATCGCACTTGATATAGAAAACTAGGATAAGAATATAGATCTATAAGCACAATAACTTAATTAATTATATACCTTTGCATTCGCCAGGTACATATGGGTTGCCTTCGTAACCACGAGAGGAAGAACATGTTGCATAGGCATAGCTTGAAAATATAGAGTCGCAAAGGCAACCTATTCCGTATTCCTGACCGTAATATTTTCGAATTTGGTACTGGTCTACACTTACGCATCCCAGAGAGCCTATGAACGACGAATGATTTGCCGTATGGATGAACCATCGTAGGTCAACCGTAACATATCCTTTAGCATAAAGGCTCTGCGGGTCAGATCCATTTGACAAAAAGTATTCCTGGTCAGTTAAGAATGCCACTTTGCATCCCCTCGATAGCGTGTTGTTATCATCTATTTCCACACCAACAATCTGTTGATACATATCGGGCATGCTTGCCTTGCAGCATCCAATACCGAGGCAGCTTGTATCATTCATAATGGAGATTTTATTACAAAACTCGGACCCGCGATACTCGCGATTCCTATTATTACAGTAGACTCCCGCGAGATAATCATTTATCGGCATATGTTGTTTTGTGCTGCAAGTAGACTGGCACCCCACAATGCTTGGCTCGACATTTGTCAACGATGCCGTGTTGTTGCAGCCAACCGCTATGAGCACATTATTATCGCCAACGTAAAAAGGGTAACCTGTCAAATTCAAAAGTGATCCAATGCCAAGCTCTTCTCCGCCACTTGAGCATCCCTTTGAAGTTATAGGGTTTTTTACGCGAATTGATCCGTACCCTAAATCAGAGAAGTGGCGAGACATATCCGAAAAAGAGATACTCACAACTTCCTTGTTAATTATGGAAAGAAAAGGAACAGAGTTGTTAACACATATAATTTCGTACCATTTCTCGAGATAGCAACCCTTTCCGATTCCAAATGGGTAGGGGATGTTGACTCTTCCACATTCCTCAGGACAAGAGCGAACAACGGTGAGATCGAGGATGAGCAGGAGATACAAGAGCATCAAAAGGGAGCAACTATTTTTAGAGCTCATGTCTACGATCTGCTCAAGAAAAAAACTAAAAGCAGAGACGGGTTTTGTAATGAAGAGCAGAGGAGAAAGGTTGTGTTTAATTAGTTGCCTAGTTGGTCACAGCAATAAGTAGTCTTCTTCGTCTTTGAATTTTCGCTTCTTTGTTTTACGCTCAAATCAATAGTCTTATTTTTGTAGGCCTACTGAAAGCATGTCAGTGACGTGCATCCTCCATGTTTGAATTTCAGTATTTGATTCGCCTCCGTTAATTTACGAGAAAAGAAAAATATACATTAAGATTCTTGCATGCTATTGCAAGATATTTTCGGGAACATTGACTGGTTTAGGTCGCGAGGTTGAAAACGTGGATATAGCTGTCACAATCCATTATGGATAAAAACGTGGCTGATAAAATGTAGGAACCATAGGAAATTAAAAGTCTTTTTTTTGTCAGGTTATGAAAAGTTTAGTTAAGATATTTGTATGAGTAAAATGTTTTTCAATGATTTTTTTTTTTTTGGTAGTAATATTTTTCAATGATTAGTATATGCTTTGGACATGAATACATACTGACATAATACATATGTGAGAACCATGTGCAGCGAACAAAAACTTGTGAAATATACGTTAATTCTCTAGTAATTATTGCCAAAAAAAAAAAAAAATTATACGATCAAAATATGAATCTATTCATTCAAGACAAATCGAGAGATTAAGATCACACGTTTAGTGTTTTCAATTAAGTTATTCTCAGTTTTCAGTCAAAACAAGGATGCATATAATGTACCAAGGACTTTTTTTTGTTTCAATATAATTTAACATTCATTATAAAAATATATATATATAAGTACTCTTACGTTTTCTGTTCGGAAGTCTATAATACAGAGTGGATTATACAAACGAGATCTATCACTATACACCTGACAACATTTATAGAAATAATTATAACAAACAAAAAACAACTGAACGTAAAAGCAGAGACTATACAGTCATCTGCGAGGTTGGGGTTTTACGTGTCTGACAAGAAAACAATGGTTCAACATCTGACCACGATGAAGATGATGCAGCAACGTTGTGTTGCGACGCTGGTGCGGTAAAATTCACGTTTTTCCCTGATGCTACCCGTATTTTCAATTCCAAGGCTTCTTCCTCTTTCTGATCTTCCTCGTTTTCACTAACATACACAAGTGGTTGCATGTCTCGAGGAGACGAACGAATCATTTCCAATTCCATAGACACTTGCCTCATGCTTGGTCGTTTTTTCCTCTTCAGATTCAGACACCTTCTTGCAACTTGTGCTACCGCCATGACTTGCTCCAGCTTGCAGTCATCTCTTATTCGGGCATCGATGATATCTACGACTTTGTTTTCCTTCACTGAAATATTGAAATAAGTTGCCAGTGTTCTGTTTTCTTGAGGTCGGGTGAAAGAAATTGGTTTTTCTCCTGTGATGAGCTCCACCAACACAACTCCGAAGCTGTAGACATCACTCTTATCAGTGAATTGACTTGACTGAAAATATTTGGGATCTAGATATCCCGCAGTACCTGAAACAAGTGTTGTAAGATGGGTATGATCCTCAGTTACGGTTCTTGAAGTACCAAAATCGGACACCTTAACTCGATATTTCTCGTCCAACATTATGTTTGTAGATTTGATGTCTCTGTGATAAATGGGAGCCGATGCGGCTGAGTGTAGGTATGAAAGAGCTCCTGCAATCTCTATAGCCATACGCAAACGCACTTCCCAAGTGGCCATCGTGTAATCAGATGATTCGTCATGGAGATGCTCGAAAAGATTCCCATTGGAAATAAACTCGTACACTAGAAGAGGCACTTCCGTCTCAAGGCAACATCCTAAGAGCTTCACGATGTTTCTGTGGTTGATATGCGAAAGAATGACGACCTCGTTTATGAATTCTCCTAACTTGTCTTCGTCCACGACTGTAGATTTTTTTACTGCCACAATGCTACCATCGACTAACATACCCTTGTACACTGTACCTTGACCACCTTGTCCAAGAACTCTGTTTTCACTGAAGTTTTCGGTAGCTTTCTCCAGCTCCCTCGAAGTAAATACTTTTGTCCTCTCCACGGTGTCTTCCGTTGAGGTTAGCTGTTGTTGCAACAATAGACCTCCATTACGTCTGAAGAAATTCTTTTTGCGATTGATGCGCTTTCGCCTTCTAATAAACATGTATAACCACACACATCCTCCAAGTAACATCAACACGCCTACAACAATAAGGAGTACCCCGACTGCAAATCACATAAGAAGAGTTAAAAAAATCACCCGAGATTAGTAAATAACAATATATATTATTAAATAACTGCAGTGACCTACATATATTAAGCGAAGCTAGACCAAAACGATAGTAGTGGCAACGATGGCCTCCTTTGGAATTCTCACAAGGGTATCCCCCACAGTATATAGGATCCCCTTCACTATTGTACTCTTTGCATTCGTTGATATCTAAATAAGTATAAATAACAAAATTAAAGAGATGCAATCTTAGTTATATAATTTGAAAAAAGGGAACAGGGGAAACAAAAAAGATGAACATTAATGTTAGATCATGACAAAAGAAAAGTTCCTTAATTACCTTTGCATCCATCCAAGAGGTAGGGATTACCTCTATAACCCTCTGTGCACCAACAACTTGCATAAATGATACCAAAGTCAGTTTTATTGTGGCATGTGCAGCTTGTATTTTGAGAGGATAAAACTTCGCCAGTGTACTGTAACTTATTCTGGCTGCAGCCTAAGGAGGTAATGAGTGAAGCATTCGTAGTTCGGAAGGACCATTCAACCTCTAAGGAAGCATACTGTTTAGCATGTAACCACTGCGAATTTCGCTGGCCGGTCGAATTCAAAAGCAATCCAAATGCTTGTTTATTGCTGGAAGTAACAGGGCTTTTGATGTGAAGTGACGCATGTGACACGGACATATCATAATATTGTCTAGGGAGAGAGATTTCTACAACCTCTTTGCTGCTAACAGAAAGGAATGGAATCTCCTCTCCGGAAACAGTTTTGCATTCAATCTCGTAGCCTTTGTCGAGGTAGCAACCCTTTTCGATTCCAAATGGGTACGGGATCTCGATTTCTCCACAGTAGTTTTTACAATATTCCAAAGAAGTGAGAGCAGCTGAATCAAAGATCAACAAAAGTAGCATAGAGAAGAGAATCAAAAGAGAACAACTTTTACTAGAGCTCATGTTTATGTTTGTGAACTGCTCAAGAAAAATTTTCTTCGTATTACTTACTATTTGTAAGGTAAATAGTTGCGTTTTGCCAAATATATATCTCCCAATTAATCAAATAAGTTGTAAGGTGTAGAAAGTTACACGCCATAAACACAACATAGAGAACATAGAAACAAGCCATAACACCCTAGTTTTTTTCCTTACCTAAATCGACCCAGCCTTTATTTTGGTTAGGTTTACGTACGTAGAACATAGAAGAAACATGTCACATGAGTGAGTACCTTTGAATCTCACCCCATTATTGTACTAGTGCCTAGTGGAAGTGTGCCCAAAAGTCTCCGGAGATAGAAATGCCCACAAGTTGAATTTGCATTTCTCATCTGTTTTTGCGGTGTTAACATAACAAAATACACTTCTATTACACTATAGATAAAAATTGGCTCAGCTTGCCTCGGCTAGCACGACCGACTGCACGAGTATGTCACAAAATCTTCTAAATGGGCAAATCAAAATCTAATCCTAAATGAACATGTGGCTAGAAGATGATCCAAAAACCTTTTTGATAAAATCGTTTTCACCTGTCATTACCAATGTGCCTAGGATTATAATTAAAAATAGCTGCTGACATATTCATATGTCTCTATAACATTAATAACTAAAGTTAAATTGCTAATTGCATGAATATGAATAATCGGGTTGATCATCTCTTGACCCCTCGGAAAGTGTTTTAGAGGTGTCAATTTTGAAGAGGGGTCCGGTTCATTCAGTGAAGCCAAAAAAAGTAAGCAAAGCTCCCCTCCTTGTTTTTTTTTTGACGGACATTTATAATCTCTTCTATATAAATTGGGCACTTTTTTCACCAGTTTACGCCAGAGTCACGGAGAGAGAGAGAGAGAGCTATGGCGGAGGAGCACTTTGACGTTCTGACTAAATCCGGTGAGAAGACCGGTGTGTCCAAACCCAGGCATGTTTACTGTTCATGTAATTTCCCTTTCTTGTTTTCCATGGAAAGTGCCCAGAAGTCGGATTCGTGCATTCAGATATGATTTGGATTGAATCAAACTCTTGTTTTTACATTGAAATTTTAAGTCTTTGTTAGAAAGAGTCGGCCTTTTTTTTTTAGGTCAGTCTGAGTAATTTCACAATCCGATTTTGGGTATTAAGCCGACGCTGATGATATTTGGGACTGTGTTCTTTGATCAATGCCCTTTCGTTGTTAACCTCAGTTCTTCCTTGTAGGGGAGCGATTCACCGAGACGGAGATTACCATCGTGCAGTTCATGTCTGGATCTTTGTGGAGAGCACTCAAGAACTACTTCTCCAACTCAGAGCTGATGACAAAGATTCATGGCCTGGTCAATGGGACATTTCAAGTGCTGGCCATATTACAGCTGGTGATCCATCACTTATATCGGCCCAGTAAGTAAAGCTGATTCTGCATTCTGCTTCTACTTCTTCTATCCTTTTCACTAAAGTTGGCTGTCCCAATTGTGTAGGCGAGAGCTCCAGGAAGAGCTAGGTGTTAAACTCCCAAAGGATGCATTTGAAAAGATTTTCGTCTTTCTCCAAGAATGGTGTGTAGTGTACATTCGATTTCTTGGCCTATGTCTCTCTGTCTTTTAAATCTTTTGTTTCAAGACTCGGTTTGTTGTTGAAAGTGATTAGCGTGATTGATATGCGCTGTGACTTTTTACTCTTGAGTTTCACGGAGATCCTTATCAGACAATGTGTTGCTTTTCTTTTGTGTGCTTTTACAGTGTCACAGACGGTGGGAAATTCATAAATAATGAGTTCAATGATGTGTATCTTGTTACAATTCTGCATCCAATTCCATTAGAAGCCTTTACACTTCAAGTAAGAATTTTTCTTCTCCGGCACTGTAAGTTTAAGTACTATACGCTACTTAAACTGTCCAATCTCCTTTTTCTGGTTTATATTAGGTAGAGGAAGTCTCTGCTGTAAAATACATACCTTACGAGGAGTACAGAAACGTTCTGGCTAAGGAAGATCCTGCTTATGTGCCATATGATGTAAATGGAGAGTATGGAAAACTGTTTGACATAATCAGACAGAGGTACATTATCACTTATTGGTCTTTTCCAAGTTTTTTCTTTTTCATTTTTGCTCATCTCTGATATATTCCATGATATAGAAGAAAACATAATAAGATTTTTGTGTGACATATCCATTGCTAAGCTACTGGTTTTATATGGAAATGTCTATCTTACATAGAGTGTTTCTTTTGAGTTTGCTGAAGGTGCCAAGTGAACAATGAGGCGCGTAGTTTATCTCTGCAAAAGCAACTTCAGAGATACTCTCCTGTCACCCTCGAAGCAAAGGTATTAATTTGTCACATATGTTATTGTGACTTCTTTGTTTCATATTACCAAATAAATTGTATTGTTTCAGTCCATGAATTTTTTTTGCATTTTGACACTTTTCATTTATATGCAGTTGACAGAACTCTCTGAAGCAGATCAGAAAGCGTTGGGGCTGATTGTGAAGGCTGCAAAAATTATGGACGATATATTTTATGAGCAGGTTGTGTGGATCTGTAATCCGAATTTTCTTTTCTTTGTTTGGCTGTGGGAATGAAATCTCATGATTGATCTTAAACTAAATTTGATAACTTATCCTTAACCAGGTTTGGAACAGCAATCCAGCTCTAAGAGATTGGCTGAAGGATCATGCCGATGCATCAGAACTGGACAAATTGAAATGGGAATACTTCCTGATCAACAAAAGTCCATGGTGATTATTATCAAACTGGCTTTGTTCTAACATCTAAATTCTTGGAAAGGGTTGGGATTCATCAACGGAACTTGTGCAGAATTTAGTAATTTGTTAATTAAAAGTTGCAAAAGATGTTGTCCTGACAACATATTGTATCTTGTGTGTCAACGTCATTACGATTAGGAGAGAACAGTCCAAGAAATTGATGTTTCGTTTATTATTTGCAGGTCGTCTCTTGATGAAAATGAAGCATTCTTGAGTACAGCAGATTCAGCTGTTAAGTTGCTTCCTGAAGCAACAAAATCCATTGCTGGCTGGAAGGGTCTTGAATATAGAGCAGCCTTTCCAGTGACTAAACCACCTGGTTCAAATTTCTATCCTCCCGATATGGATAAAACGGTAGACATATTTAATGTTTCTTTTCCATTTTTTCGTCTGATTCCATACCCGTTGTAAGAAATGTGTTTCCTATATCTATAGGAGTTCACCTTATGGCTCAATGGTCTTACGGAAGAGCAAAAGCATGCTGCAACAGGATTTTTTAGTGTTATAAGAAGGCGAAGTGAAGCTAATCTAGATGCTCCTCTAGCTGATCATCTTGCCAGCAGCACAAAGAAGAAACCAGACTCTAATTCCGATCTATATAGTATTCCTTATTCAGAAATTTACCGACCTTTCCTTACGAAAGCTTCTGAACTTTTGCACAAAGCTGGGGGCTTGGTCAGTTCGCAAAGGTATATTCCATACAGTTTCTTACTTTTACCATATAAAATGTATTATCCCGTTCGAGTGGCTTAGTATATATTGAAGTTCTTAACTACTATGATTTCCCATAGTTTGAAGAAGCTGCTGCACAGCAAAGCTGAAGCCTTCCTTTCAAATGAATACTATGAGTCAGACATCGCATGGATGGACTTGGTAACTCTCTCTGTCTATTTTAATAGCCCACAATTTCGCGTTACAATTATTATCAGTCTTGCACTATGATATTGAGTCTCTTTGCTTCGTCTTATCATACTTTGTAGGATTCAAAGTTGGATATCACCATAGGTCCATATGAGACGTACGAGGATGAAATCTTTGGGTACAAGGTAAGAATTTACATAACTTGTGCTTTTGCAGTGATGTTCTTATGTTGATGCTCGCAATCCTCAGCTTTTCACTTGTACATTAACTTTCATGAAATGCCACTCTATTTTACCATTTAGTTTCAAATATGATTGGTTCGTTGCATTCTATTTCTCTCTAATCTGTATCTGTTTTTCATCTAAGGCTACCTTTGAAACCTTCATCGGTATTCGAGATGATAAAGCCACAGCTGATCTGAAACTCTTTGGTGACAATCTCAAGGTACTGTTCTTTTCGCAGCTGCGTCAATCAAAGTTGCATTTGTTCACGTTTTCTATTTTCTTTTTCTAATATCGTTTTCTTTTTCTACTTCTCGGTAGCTTTTGGAAGATAATCTCCCACTTGACAGTGTATACAAATCAAAAGATGTATCCGCTGCTCCTATTCGGGTCATCCAGTTGATTTACAATTCCGGAGTAAGTTCCCCTCAGCATCCATCTGAGAGCGGGAAGGGAAAGAAATGTATTGCATTTATTCATGGTTCACTTGTTTCTTGATTGTGACAGGATGTGAGGGGTCCTCAGACAGTAGCTTACAATTTGCCAAACGATGAGAAAATTGTGAAAGATAGAGGAACATCAATGGTTATGTTGAAAAACGTCCAAGAAGCAAAGTAGTGTTCCTTCTTCCTCCATATTTCTTCTGTAAACGGTGACACAATTACGTCTAACGCACGCCTTTGTCTTTTCCAGGTTTGAACATATTCTCAAGCCTATAGCTGAAATCACAATCAGCAAGGAACAGCGAGGATTAGTTGATTTTGATTCTTTCTTCACTCACACCATCTGCCATGAATGCTGCCATGGCATTGGTCCTCATACCATAACACTTCCTGATGGCCAAACGTCTACAGTGAGAAAGGTCTTACTTCTTTCTGCAAGAATCCAGACATCTAATTAGAGTCTTTTGTTCTGCAATCACTTACCAGCCACGAAACAACTTGAATTTTTACCTTTTCATTGCCCTCGTCTTTTCCTTTGATCTAGGAACTGCTAGAAGTCCATTCTGCAATGGAAGAAGCAAAGGCGGATATAGTTGGTCTTTGGGCACTGAATTTTCTCATCACCAAGGTCAGTGATCAACTTGACTAGTAAATTTGTTCATCTAGTTTCAATTTCCAAAACCTTGATTCATCTCAGAGTCATATTCTCTGGAATCCGTTGTCTACTCGATTGATCCAAAGTGTCTCCGTTTTGTGATACAACAGGGATTGCTTTCCAAGAGTATGGTGGAGAGTATGTATGTTTCTTTCCTAGCTGGATGCTTTAGATCCATCCGGTTTGGTCTCACAGAAGCTCATGGGTAATGAATGATATAGGAAAATCTCTGCCTTAGATAATCCACACTCTATATGTATAGTTCCTTACATTATTATTATCTCTATTGGCTTCAGGAAAGGGCAAGCATTGCAATTCAATTGGTTGTATGAGAAAGGAGCCTTTGTTTTCCACAAGGACTCGACCTTCTCCGTTGATTTCGATAAGGTATCCCATCCAAGTTCTTGTTTCTTCCATGAAGAACTTTCTGATTCGTCATATCGAAACACTCCTGAATCTTTTTTGTTTCTCTCCGCAATTAAAGGTCGAAGGTGCGGTTGAGAGTCTGAGCCATGAGATACTAACCATTCAAGGAAAAGGTGACAAAAACGCAGCAACATTGCTTCTAGATAAGTACTGCACCGTCACCGGACCGTTGAAAACAGCTCTGGAGAATCTCGAAAGCGTAAAGGTACAATATCTCATCTTGAAAAAGCACAAAAAAGAGTTGAGATTTTCCACATGAATGATAGAATGATGTGCGTTCCATGGTTTGTTTTTGTGTGTTTAGGTACCAGTGGATATATCTCCAACATTTCCATTAGCAGATGCATTACTTAACTGAGAGAGTTGTCTCAAGCAATGATGTTTCAGTTGCAGCTGAGATTGTGGTTCTACAAATAAAAGAACTCAGATGATTCATTTGAATGGTGTGTTGTGTTCTTATAAGTTACAATTCTTAAACTAAGTTCTTTTTCTCATAACAGTTGGTCTCCCTTAAGTCCATTTTGTAATATTTTACATTCAAATGGAACAAAATTTGCTACATCTACACGACAAGGCGGCCACAGGATTCTTTCTTTCTTTCTCCTGAGTTTGTTTTGTATAGCTTTGGGGGCTGAACTGGAAATTGGATGTAGCCCCATATCAGGAGGTACATTTATCTTCTTGTCGGATTCAACTATTAGTTGCGCCGTGATAATAAAGGCCAGGGTGATTTGAAAACTCCAATGGATACCCAGTAAGTTAATAGTGTCTCTCTACTAAATGAAGTTTTGATTGTAAAGATCTGGTTTACATTTTTGTTATGCTAACTACAAACATCTTATTTCTTCTTTTGAATTCAGCTTGAGAGCAAAATGGCATACGCAAAGTAGTAGTGACCGTGTGCAGAAGAAACCGATAGGATCTTTGTCTGATGATGCAAACGCTTTGCTTCGTCCAGCGAAAGTTAAAGGCGTTAAAACCTAAAACATAGGCGTTGATAGCTTTTACTGCTATAGCACACGAATGTAAACAACAGAAAAAGAGAACAGAGACAACCAGGAATGAATAATTTTTCTATTTTTTATTAGTAGAGAGACACTATTAACTTACTGTTTGTGGAAACTTTGAACCCACAAATGACACTTCGAACCTAAATTAGTAACATATTTTAATTTTGTCTACTCAAATCGTCGATAGATATGCTTCAACAATTGTAACGGTAGATTTTTATGGCGGTAAACTTTTTAGCATTGTAATTTTTGAAATATCGTTTACGTGAGAAACAAACCTCCAAAATTGTTTGTTTTTCTTACCAAAAAAATAAATAAATTGTTTGTTTTCTCAGAAGACATTATGAGAACATGTAGGTGTAGTTGATTCACGTATTTTATATGATTGAAATATCTGAATCTGAAGATCCAAGATATACAACGTATCCTCAATTCGTTGTAAGGAACTAGTCATTTTCCTAATCTTGATGTGTATTTTGTGTGTGTTTTGGGTGTTTGGGGGTGTAATTTATAGGATTGTTGGTATATATCTAATTATTGAAAGGAATAACTAACTAGTAAGAAGAAAGATATAATGATGAATTTTGAAGTTTTAGATAGAATATGGCTAATATTAGTAAAATCATATCCTCTCTCATCACTTATCCACATAAAATTCTAAACCAAAGTAAACAACAAAAACAAATATATCAGCAATTAATGAATTAATTCTTGCAACTTCAGCTTGTGTAATATTCTCTAGATTAAAAAAAGAAAAACATAAAATATGATATTATTTAAAATAAAGACTTAATAAAGAATCAAATCTAATTAGGATAATATGGTGCTGAAACTGGTCAATATATTGTTGGATACTAGACAAATACTTTTAAAAATTATACAAATATCATTTTTTATACTTATTACAATGGAGAAAATATATAACTAGAATTTAACATATAAGAAGATATACAATTTTTTTAATGTAAATAGATATTCAAAATAAAAATAAGAAGAAAAAAACATAAGTAAAATACAAGAGTGGGTTTAGGGGTGGTTCATGAAGTTCATAATATGTACATAAGGTTTGATATGTCCGGAGTTCCAAACAATGATATGTACTTATCTTTGAATCTATATGGCCCTCTTTTGATTTTTTTTTCTTTGGTAGGGGGCGAACGACCTCTAGCAGTGAGCATGAGTTGGTCGTCAGCATTGTTTTTGTTAAACACCAAATTCCTCCATTCTACGAAATCCCTAAAATTTTTGATCGCGGGCCCATCTTTTTGAAGCATGTAACTCAAATATATCTTGTATCCCATTTGGTTCAAAGTTTCGATGGTGCCAATAAAATCTTTGTCAGACATTATCACAAAGATTGGGGTCGGTGGTTCATGTATCATAGCGTAATGAAGGAGATCTTCCTTCATTTCTAGATCGACCACATCCCGCATCTCTTCTTCTCCATCTTCAAGATCTGGAACAAAAAACAGAAGGTAAAGATTGTTAAAATAGAATTGTAGAGTGTTACAAATGGGAATGGTTCCAGAAGTGTTACAACTCGGATCTAACTGTGAAGCTAAAGCGAAGAAAAGACATTAAAGACTACTGGATCATTCTTTGTGACAAGGATGAACATAGAAGCAATGGGGGAGGAATGGCGGTTGATTACTACCCTGAGGACAAGGTAGCTTTAAAAGGGTGAGTAAGGATATGTGTGGAAGTATTAAGCGAGTTGAACTTCTCTTATTAGAGAAGACACTATCAGCAATAATGAATTGGGTAAATGTCATGAAAACCCACTTTGAGTGTGAGTTCTATCACAAAAACCCACTTTCCACTCATGTTATACTTTTCCAAGTTTTTTGCTTATGTGTCCACTTTCCTTTTACATTTTTGCCCTTACTAACAACTTACCTCTCTTTCTCTCCTTCTTTTCTCTCTTTTTCTCTTCTTTTTTGTTGTTAACACTTTAACAAAGTAAAATATATTTATTTGTTATCATAAAACAAATTTTCTATTTATTTATATAAAATATGTTATGATTATATATTTTCTACATTTTAAGATACATATTGCTATATTTTTTATGAATTTTTAGATTATACAGTATCCATCAGTCGTTGAACATTTGTTCAATTATAAGTGGATAATCAATTGCAGTATTGTTAATAGATAGTTACTTGTGTTTATTCATACAAAATATACATACATAAATTTGGTTAGATCTTTATCCATAACATATTATCCATAACACAACATAGACCAAATAAGTACAAAACCCTTTAATTCTAAATTTTAAATCCTAGAACATAAACCCTTGAACCTAAAACCAAAACTATTCACTTTTTTTTAAAAAAAACAAAGTTTAGTGGATAGAAAAACTGTGGATAGGTCTCCATGGATTTACAAAGCATATCTAGACATTAAGCTGAAGAATAACAGTTGAATGGTGGCTATGGATGTGATCATGTGGATATTTTTTTGTGGATACCAATGTAGACAGACCAAAGAATCATCATACAACATCCACACAATTAAATCCATAGACACCATGAGCTCCTTGCTTCATATTTTGTGTTGGTCCAGAAACATATACACTCATAAGTGGTTAATAAACAAAATAAAAATTAACAACATTGATTTATTTAGAACATTGAATATCAATCATGTGGATTAGTAGTTATGGATACTTATCTTATAATATCTTGTTCATTCTTTACATGAGCAGAAATTTGTCCAAGATAAATTAGCCACATAGATCAATCATGTTTAGGGTTTAGGGTTTAGGGTTTAGGGTTTAGGGTTTAGGGTTTAGGGTTTAGAAGTCATGTCCAAGATCAATCATGTTTTTGTACTATTTTTCAGCTAGAAGTAGGTATATTAGAACTTAGAAGTGTCACTAGAAGCATACTACACAATAAACATGGTCATTATTAATCTCAAAGCCTATCCACCAAATTCTGACCACGTGGACAAGCAATCCAGATGAAATTTATTGACAAGTTTGTTGCATGTTCAAACATCACTATATTTTAGCCACTTAGATGTCTTTTAGCCAAATGTTTTTGTACTATTTTTAAGCTAGAATTAGAGATATTAGAACTTAGAAGTGTCACTAGAAGCATACTACACAACAAACATGGTCATTATTAATCTCTAAGCCTATCCACCAAACTCTGACCACGTGGACAAGCAATCCAGATGAAATTTATTGACAAGTTTGTTGCATGTTCAAACATCACCATAGTTTAGGGTTTAGACTTTAGATGGTATATAGATTCAATGTCTATGTTTTGAGTTCAAGTTGTATTGTCTAAGGTTCAAGGTGTAGGATTTAGGGGTTAAGGTTAAAAGTTTAGGTTTAGGTATGTGGATGATGTGTCTATATTTTTAATTCATGGTTTAGGATTTAGGGTTCAAGGTGTATGGTTTAGGGTTTAGGATTTAAGATTTAGGGTATAAGGTTTACGTTTTTGGGCTTATATGGATTTAGTGTCTATGTGTGTTAGGATTTAATATTTAGGGTATAAGGTTAACTTTTTTTTGTTTGTCAACAACGAAAGTTACTAAACTTA
The DNA here is from genome assembly GCF_030686135.1 of Camelina sativa. NCBI lineage: Eukaryota > Viridiplantae > Streptophyta > Magnoliopsida > Brassicales > Brassicaceae > Camelina > Camelina sativa. The sequence continues at coordinate 31,149,095 of NC_141886.1, forward strand.
AAATTTAGTATGTTTATCACCAACTAAAGTTACTAAACTTAAAATTTAGTAATGAAAATGAAAAATAAATGTTAAAGAAAAAAAATATTAGAAAAGAAAGAGAAAGGTTAGAGAGAGAGATGAAAAGGAAAAAAAAAAGTAGAAAGAGAAAGTCACTAACCTTCTTGTTAAATTTGGATAGCATTCAGCTTCGAGCTTTCAACTATACTTTGGAAACCCTAAACCCTAAACCCTAAACCCTAAACATGATTGATCTATGTGGCTAATTTATCTTGGACAAATTTCTGCTCATGTAAAGAATGAGCAAGATATTATAAGATAAGTATCCATAACTACTAATCCACATGATTGATATTCAATGTTCTAAATAAATCAATGTTGTTAATTTTTATTTTGTTTATTAACCACTTATGAGTGTATATGTTTCTGGACCAACACAAAATATGAAGCAAGGAGCTCATGGTGTCTATGGATTTAATTGTGTGGATGTTGTATGATGATTCTTTGGTCTGTCTACATTGGTATCCACAAAAAAATATCCACATGATCACATCCATAGCCACCATTCAACTGCTATTCTTCAGCTTAATGTCTAGATATGCTTTGTAAATCCATGGAGACCTATCCACAGTTTTTCTATCCACTAAACTTTGTTTTTTTTTTTAAAAGTGAATAGTTTTGGTTTTAGGTTCAAGGGTTTATGTACTAGGATTTAAAATTTAGAATTAAAGGGTTTTGTACTTATTTGGTCTATGTTGTGTTATGGATAATATGTTATGGATAAAGATCTAACCAAATTTATGTATGTATATTTTGTATGAATAAACACAAGTAACTATCTATTAACAATACTGCAATTGATTATCCACTTATAATTGAACAAATGTTCAACGACTGATGGATACTGTATAATCTAAAAATTCATAAAAAATATAGCAATATGTATCTTAAAATGTAGAAAATATATAATCATAACATATTTTATATAAATAAATAGAAAATTTGTTTTATGATAACAAATAAATATATTTTATTTTGTTAAAGTGTTAACAACAAAAAAGAAGAGAAAAAGAGAGAAAAGAAAGAGAGAAAGAGAGGTAAGTTGTTAGTAAGGGCAGAAATGTAAAAGGAAAGTGTACACATAAGCAAAAAACTTGGGAAAGTATACCATGAGTGGAAAGTGGGTTTTTGTGATAATACTTTAGGAGAAAGTGGGTGTGGGTGTCATTTGCCCTAATGAATTATACAACGTATCCTCAATTTATTGTAAGGACCTACTCATTTTCCTAATCTTGATGTGTATTTTGGACTTCGATAATTTGGCTGGTGGTGAGAGTTTTGTGTGTTTGGGGTCCTAATTTATAGGATTGTTGGTATATATTTATACAAATAAAAAAAGTTGGTTCTACAAAAAAAAAAAAACTGAGATGATTGATTTGAATGGTGTGTGTTGTGTTCTTTTTAAGTTGCTACCTTGAACATCTTGATTCCTTTGAACTTTGATATCCCAGTTTTAAATATCTATATCAGTGTTCTAAAACGCGCTATGCGCTTGCTACGCGGTGGACAAACGCCTAGCGCCTAGCCGTATATGCGGGTGCCTAAGCGGAATTTAGGCGGATTATATATTTTAGATATATAAATATATATTTATATAAAAATAATATTTACATATATATATAGGATGAAAACTTATACACTTTAGTTTTAGAAAAACATAAAACAAAAAGATAGTATCAAATATTATATTCAATTAACTCTTATCTATCAAAATAGTTTAGAATCTATAATAATCTCACATTTTAAACAAAAAAAAAACACAATCCATTCAAAATGTAAGTTTATACTTACTTTGGAACCAAATTAAATTTCATAAGTTTAGACTTTAGAGGCTAATTATAATATTTATTTGAAACAAAAATATTATTTTAAAGAATATTTAATTACAGTATTTTTTACTATTTTAGTCAATACACCGCCTAGAATCCGTACAGGCGTCCGCCTAGACCGCATAATGTCCGCCTAAACACTATTAGGCATCCGAATTATTTAAAACCGCCTAAAATACCGTATAGCTAAAATTCGAGACGTTCGATCACCGCATAGCATATAACCGCCGCCTAGGCACCCGCGTAGGCCGCATTTTAGAACACTGATCTATATATACATTTAATTTTACCATCTTCAAAATCATATCACATATAATTTTACCATCTTCAAAAAACTATATAACACTACAAGAAAACACACATTTTGCGACTACACTATTAGTCACCTAGTAGTCGCAAAATCAAGAGTTACGACTAATTAGCGACTATTTCATACAGTCGTGAATCGAGAGTCGCTAATTGTTGTAGTCGTAAATTTAGTCGCAATTTTGCGACTAATAGACGACTATATACATGTTGTCACACTGTAGTCATCATTTAGTCGTAAATTATAGTGACTCTTTTGCGACTACGTTACGACTATATACATAGTAGTCATCATGTAGTCGTTATTTTTAGTTACTAGGTTGCGACTATTCTGTAATTAAGAAACCTGAACAAATGGGTTGTTAATTTGGTCGGTAGATAGTCGTATAAGATTTGGTGACGTTTTGGCGACTAATATATGTAGTAGTCACTATATAGTCACTTTAGTTTTTAGCTATATTGTTAAAATTTGATGACTATTTGGCGACTAATGTTTTCTGAAACTGGATATAGAATATTGTAATTTCTCTTTTTTCTTTTTAACCCTGTCAACCAAACCAAAAAATGATTCTAAATTGGAAACCTAAAGCAACATATAATATTCATGCCAAAATACATTGTACTTAAAAGTTATTATAGTTTCCAAAACACAAAGTACAACACATAGTGTCGCTATTGAGTTCATCAAAAAAGAGTTACTTAGTAGTAGGTAACACATAGAGTAACCTATGGAGTTGAAGTTGGATCTTCTTGTTGAAGAGGCTCTGTCGTGGTTGTCTCTTTAGCTGAATGGGTTGTCAAGAACTGCTTGAACTGTGGATCACATTCCCCCAGAAACTTCCCCACCAAGTCCAACTCGTCAATCTTCTCCTTCTGCCCAACAATAATTTCGGATTGTTGAGCAATTTCTGCATCACGCCTCAACATATGAACAGCCTGCTCCTCTATCTTCAGTTGAGCTTCCTTCAACTGTTCTTGCATAGCCACAAAGGTAGAAGTGTCTCCTGCTTGCTTCTGCTTGCCATTGACAATGTAGTCATGGAGGCTTCCAACTCCAAAAGGTTTTCCTCTTGAATCCTTCTCAGTGGACTGCAAAGTAAGAGAAAATAAGATATTAGAGGATGAGAAATTAAACTCCAAGATAACATTTGTGTATTGTTAAAATAAAACGTAACCTGAAGAAAGATTTCTGTATATTCTTCAGTTGTTAGCTCTCGGGGCCGTGAATAACCATCTGAGATGGCAGAAGGATCGTCCTCGAGTTGAGACAACCTCTCTTGCACATTCTTCTCATATGTTTCTGCTATCTTCTCTGCCTTCCGATCAACATATGTCCCATCAGGCTTTGTATGTGCCTTGATGAAAACCTCACCAATACGTACTTTTCTTCCCAATTCCTCTTCTTGCAATGTTAAGAAACAGACAAGTAAATTTTTAATGTAACAGCTAGGTCAAAAATAAAAGTGGCGAATTTGTAACAACAGAATTGGCTCACCATTTCGTCTTGAACCTGTCTATACGACTTTGGCCCTAAGAGGTGGACATGTGGACCGAGGCCATTACGGTCAGACATACGGGCATCAGAATATGTTTTGCTCCTTTGTTGTGCTTCTTCAGTGTCCCAGTATTCTGTCATTGTTGTCCATAGAGTAGTTCCAATCCATTTAGGTTGGCGTCTAGTAGTTCTCACAGTGCTAACCATGTCTTTGAGCCGATTTTGACAGATGGTCTCGAAGTTAGCTTGAACAATCCCAATTATCAAAGGATCCCAAGTGTGGGTTTTCTACAAAAAACAAAAAGAAAATAGCTAATGTGAGTGAAAAGAAGCACAAGTAAATAAAACAATATATGAAGAATAAAGCAGTATAGGAAGATTAAAGCTATATGTGAAGACTAGAGGACAGAACACTTAACCGCAAACTCAATGAAGTATCTTTCCTGTTTATCCCGAGGAACACATGTCCAGCTGTAGAAAGGACCTTCGAATTTGTTTAAAAGAATTTTAGTAATCTTCCGAACAAGCTTAGATCCAGTGTCACAATCAAACCTCCATACACATGAAACAATAAAACCAAAGTCAACCATCAGAGACACTCAAAATAACAAAACCAAAGGCTAAAGCAAATCAATAATCAAACTTAATGCTAAGTCTTTGATATCAACTAAACTAAGAAGAAGAAGGATGATCTCAACTAAACTAAGAAGAAGAAGGATGATATCAACTAAACTAAGAAGACTTAATGCTAAGTCTAAGAAACGATACACCATAGCTTCAAAATTGACCATCAAGAGTTATGTGCACCATTATTCAAAGAGTTTGTAATCGCATCAGAGACCAAACACTTCATAACCAAGACCAATGAGACCTAAACAATGAGACCTAAGCAAGACCTAAACAAAACCAAAACCAATGAGACCTAAACAAGACCAAAACACTAATATGAAATGAGACGAGACCTAACCATACCATTCGGTCTTTGGTAGGGGAATGGGAGAGAGGACGGTGGTGAACTCATGTCTGTTTGGCACTACAAACAGTGCATTTATAGCCCGCAATGTGTCCTCCTGGAGTTCCGGCAACATCGGAGGATAATCAGCTTGGAAATTGTTGCCTTGAGACGATGGATGCGAACGATGACTGCGAGTCTGAGAGACTTCAACTGGAGAAGGCGGAGGGTCAACTAGAGAAGGCGGAGGATGCGACGGATTGTAGTGGACTTCTTCAGAAGGAGTTGGGTGTACTTGAGGCTGCGGTGGGTGAGTGTAGGAGTTCTGAAAAAGCTGTTGAGGCGGAGGATAGTTCCGGATCTGGGCCGCCGATGACTGTCGTTGTACTTCAGGCGTCTGCAGCGGAGGAGGAGATTGGACCGCCGGCGTGAAGTTGTACTGACTGGGTAGAGTGTGCGGCCGTTGATTTGGTGTTGACACTCCGACTCTCTGAGAATGGTTAGGACCAGTTTTCCTCTTCCTTCCTCCTCGATTAGGCATCGTATGAGAGATGATGCGAAGGATTAGGGTTATAGATTTGGGGGAATCGAGAGAAAGAAGAGAAGGATTAGGGTTACAGATTTGGGGGATCGAGAGGAAGAAGAGAAGGATTAGGGTTACAGATTTGGGGGAATCGAGAGGAGGCAAAGGCTGCGAGAGGAAGAAGAGAATGGATTAGGGTTTTCGTATTAGGGGGATCGAGAGGAAGAAGAGAATTGAGAATGGGTTTGGGTTTAGTTAGGATTAGTGTTTGGTTAATTAGGCCCAAATTTTAATCTAAGCCCAAATTTTAAAATTTGAATTACAATTTGAATTAACCAAGTTTATTTATAAAATACTGAATAATTTTTATAATATTACACAAATATTACACAGTAAAAAGAAAAAAATTAAAAAACAAATACATAGTAATTTTGCCAAATAATTGTGTATCTTCGTCTTCTTGTTCTTCCTCATCAGAAGACGATAAATTACACTGGAATTCATCTTCTGGATCCGCATCTCCAACATCGTAATCAAGGTTTATTGGATTAGCTTCTGCTACCAAATTGTCGACTATGAGATCTTCAACTGTAGTCATCAATACATCATCATCATTTTCTGTTTGCAACAGAGTCGGTTCATCGTTTTCATATTCTCCTGAAATGTTTCCCCTCGGATTTACTTTCAGAACACTTAGCCACTCTCGCTTTGGTTTCTTTGTGTATGGATACAGAATATAGCAAACTTGATCCGCTTGAGATGCTGTTTGCAAAATCGCAACTTAGTATGGATAGTTACATTAAATAAACTTATATATAAATTATATTGAGTCTTACGTACCTAAAATGAATGGCTCATATTTGTTGTATTTTCTCGAAGAGTTCACGTCAACAACGCCACTATTGTTCTTCCGAGTCCCTCTACCAATGACAGGATCATACCACTTACACTTAAAAAGTGTGATTTTCAAATTGGTCATCCCTTCGTACTCAAGTTCTATGATATCAGTTAAGTTCTCATAGAAATCTGCACCATCAGATGCATCAGTGTAATTTTCACCTTTAACACATACACCATAGTTACATGTCTTCCTTCCAGCGCCGTGATTCTGCGTATGAAACACATAGCCTCTTATAAAGTATATTGGCCAAGTTTTGACCTTGTGTAAAGGTCCATGCACTATCTCTTGAACCCAAGTAGGAAATGGATTTGTGGTGTTCCAGTATATAACTTGCATATATATATATATAATAAAATCAAACATTATTATATACATATAAATATTATCAATGATATAATTAAATAAATGCATAATCAGAGTCGGTTACATGCGTTCGAGTATACTTACATAATCTTTCACCCACACATGATATTCTTCAGCTCTTTTCGTGGACAGTTCTTTTTCGGTTAATTCAGGATATTTGGTAGAAAGAAAATCCTCGAATATACTAATAAAATTAAATATATTTAATATATATGAGAAATATTTGTGGAGTCTATATATTTGTGAGTCTGTATTATATACCTCTCAATTGGTTGAAAATAGTCACAATTCCATAAAACATATGCATGTGCGCACTAATAGTCTCTCTCTGAAAGCCATACTTCATGCATTTCCCCACTTGGACGACCGACATGAGTAAATATATTAGGGACTCCAGGGACATGATATATTGGGACTTCACCTTCATAGAATCTTGTTAACCTGATCAAATAAGATAATTAAAAGTAATTCAAATTAAGTATAAATTATAATTTGATTTAATTATACCTTGATTTTGTTTGTATATGATCGGCAAAGTAGTGCTCGGAGAAGTAAGCAATCTCGTCATTGATATATGACTCAACGATTGATCCAGCCGCATATCTTTTGTTCTTCGTTTTTCCTTTCAACTTTTTGAAAAATCTTTCAAAAGGATACATCCACCTATATTGGACAGGGCCTCCCAATTCTGCTTCATATGGGAGATGTATAGGCAGGTGCTCCATCACATCAAAAAATGATGGTGGAAATATCTTCTCTAAGTTGCATAAGATCAAAACAATGTTATGTTTAAGAATTTGAACGCGACTTTTTTGCAAAGTTCTTGAGCATAAGTCCCTGAAAAATGCTCAAATCCCTGAAAATGTATTCAAATTTCATGTCTTAGGAAATTATATTTAAAAACATATAGTACTTATTTAATTAAATAAGTAATCTGTAATACCTGATAATGCAAGGTGAACGTTACGGTCTAGGAGTTCTGTGAAGATAAATGGAAGAAGTCGCTCCATAAAAACATGACAATCATGACTCTTCATTCCTGAAAACTTGCCATTGATCAGATCAACACAACTAGCCAAGTCTGACGAATAACCATCTGGAAATTTCACCGCATGTTTGACACATTCCAATAAACTTGTTGTGGCTTCCTTTGTCAATGTATATGCTGGGAATGGAGCTTTACCCTTCCTATCAATATGTAAGTGTGGTCGAGAACAAAATTGTTCTATGTCCAATCTTGACATGATGTTATCTTTAGATTTACCATGTACACTCATAAGAGTATACAAGATGTTGTCCACAAAATTCTTCTCGGTATGCATCCCATCAATATTATGTCGGAGATTGAGGTCCTTCCAATAAGGTAGCGACCATAATATGCTTTCTTTGTGCCAATTATGTTCCTTTCCATAGCCTGGCATCTTCTTTTCATGACCGTTACCACCGACTTCCCTAGTTTTTGGTGGATTTACACATTTCAAACGCTCGTAATAAACTTGCTCACCAGTTAAAGACTGCGGTGGATAGTCGTTAGAAGCGTCTCTTCCCTTCAAGAAATCTTTTTTGTTCTTCCTTAATTGATGACCATGAGGCAGGAATCTTCGGTGACAATCAAACCAACATGTCTTCCTTCCTTTGGGTAGATAAAACGACTTTGTACTTTCCATGCAAATTGGACAAGACAATTTACCGTGGGTGGTCCATCCCGATAACATGCTATACGCCGGAAATTCGTTTATCGTCCACATCAGCACTGCTTTTAGATTAAAGTTTTGATTCAAAGACACATCGTATGCATCGACTCCAGTAGACCACAACTCTTTTAACTCCTCAATAAAAGGTTGTAGGAAGATATCGAGGCTAGCTCGCAGATGATTTGGCCCAGAATTCAGAATTGTAAGAAACAAGTACTCCGTATTCATGCACATACCAGGGGGTAAATTATATGGAGTCAAGATCACAGGCCACAACGAATGATTACGAGACATGCCAAATGGATTGAACCCATCGGTACATAATCCAAGGTAGACATTACGGGGTTCTTCCGCAAACCGAGGGTTAAGCTCTTGGAAATATCTCCACTCCGCCGCATCAGAAGGATGATTCATTTCTCCCTCTTTTGATTGGTGCTCTGCATGCCATCTCATTGCCGCTGTAGTCTTTTGGCTCTGATACATTCTCTTCAACCTATCAGCAATAGGTAGATACCACATACGACTATATGGTACTCTTGTTCTCCGTCGGTCCTCCTTAGGCTTCCATCTTGGTGAACCACAAAATAGACATGTCTCTTCCTTTTCGTCTTCTTTCCAGAAAATCATACAATTGTTAATACAAACATCAATTGTATAATATGGAAGGCCCAAATTACGCATCAATTTTTCTGTCTCGTAATGTGAACCGGTAGACTGGTTGCCTTCTGGTAAATAATCCGTCAAAATTCCGCAAACCGAATCTACTAACTTTTCACTCATATTATACTCCGCCTTATTTTGCATGACTCGAGCAGCCAATGACAATTGTGAGTGACCTTCACGACAACCATCATATAAAGGAGTTTTTGCACTATCTAACAAGTCGTAAAATTTCTGCGAATAGTTTTGTACCGGTTCTTCCACATTCTCATAACTATCATTTTGATGATAATTATCATCTAAACCCACATTATAACGAAATGCATCATTCACCATATCCACATATGGATCTTCTACTACATTACCCATTTCTTTATGACTCCCATCATAAGTCCTATCAGTGTAACTACTTTGTATATCCAAATTAATTTCTTCTCCGTGGTTATACCAAAAATAATAATCTGACATAAATCCATTACTAAACAGATGACTCATAACTCTTCTACCCGAGAGACATCTATTGTTTTTGCAAACACTACATGGACAGAGAAACTTACCCCCATTATTCTGAACTGTATCTTGGCTACTTGCAAATGTTAAGAATTGGTCCACCCCCACTTCGAATTCAGATGAAAAATTCTCCGTCACTTCATCGAACCTCTTGTACATCCACTCCCGATAATTACCGCCATTACCACCATAATTGTAATATCCCGCCATTATAATTATATATATATATATTTTTTTTTGTGAGAAAATATAAGATTATATAAAGCCAAACTTTTTTTTTTTGATTTAGAATTTTTTTTTTAGGAAAGGAAAGTGTCTTGTTCGGAATGAAGAGAACAAATGAGTGCAACTCGTTTTTATAGACTTTCCTAGGTGACTAATAGGTGACTAATAGGCGACTATATAATAAAAGTTGGTACACCGACCCCCACATGGAAAACACGTTTTTTTTAACTGTATTTTGCGACTATTTGGGGACTACACGATGACTATGTAATGACTCGCCGTATGAGTCGCCGTACAGTCGCCAAATTTTACGACCACTTTACGACTACCTTATGACTCGCCGAATGAGTCGCAACTTAGTCGCCAAAGTATACGACTATTTGATGTGGTCGTACTGTAGTCGTTAATTTAGCGACTAAATTGCGACTACATAATTCCATTAACAATATAGTCGCCTCGTAGTCGTTAAAATACGACCACCGTACCGACTGCATGAATTAGTCGCTATAGAGTGACTCAGTAGCGACTAATTTCCTGTAGTCACAGAATAGTCGCTAAATCGTCACTATGTAGTCGTTATTTTTGGCGACTACATATGTAGTCGCTATTTGTAGTCCCTAATCACCTGTTTTCTTGTAGTGTAAATAACGTCTTAGCAATACAAAAATGCATCAATTCATACACAACTTCATATATCAACTCGCGAAGTGACCTTCCCGGTTGAGACACTTGATTTGGTGTTGGCGATAAACAGGTGCCCACTTATTCGTTTATTAGTTTATTGGTACAAAATGTTTATGTCTTTTCATCTCTAATACTTATTCTTTTCTTATTTTAGGTGGTTTAAAATCCATTTATTTGAAAAAAAAAAATTTGGTTTTACGATGAACATGCAACCTTCCAGTTAGTAAATAATCTAAATGTTTTTGTTTAATTTATTTCATATCTACACTATTTTTTTTTTACTCCATATAGTTATGTCACAAATACATGTAGAGAAAAAAAAATCAATTCTGAGTTTAGCTTACAGTGAGCTGCTCACCTTTATATTTATTATTGAATATATATTATCCTCTTGACTTACCAAGCTTTTCAGTTTTTGGTACACCCCAAGATTTCGCTTTGATTCATTTGTATATCTTTTCAAATGATTGAGAGTAAATTTAAGGGGTCGATGTTGAGGCCAGAGAGGAAGAAAATATATAGGAGGAGGAGAAAAAAAAGAGATGAGTTTGGTAGAGTTGTTAGTAGTTTTTGTTGATGATTGTTTAATTAATTCCAAAGTGGCTATTAAATGTTTTATGTACTTTATAATGATTTAGTAGAGTAATATGTGATCATAGTAATCATGTAATTTATATGATAATTTAGTTTATATGATAATTTAGGATTTTTTTTATAACTAGATTAATATTTTATTGTGTATGTATAACGGGTTAAATCTAAAAACAGTAATTTAATACTGAAAAAGCTGTAAAAATCTAACCTTTAAACCATAATTTTTTTTTGTCAGTGTACAATCAATATTAAAATAGTAAATATATATATATATATATATTTTAAGCTGATTTAGTTAGAAATGTAGAACACAAATCATGTGATATAAGGGTGAAATCTTAAAATTAACATTCAAAATAAAATTATAAAAAAAAAAGAAATAAAAATAACAAATAAAAAAATTTAAAAAAATTTAATTAAAAATATTGTCCGGGTTAAAATCTAGTATATATATATATATTCGCTGCATTTCTTATATGGATAGATGATAAAAATCAAAACTTGTGAAAATACGATCTAAGGTCCATGATCAAACTCGTTATAGAAACCAGGATTTATGAACGAATTAAAACCACCGAATATAACGTCATCTTCCTCCGCCGCTAGCTTGCCGGTATCTTGACACCCAAAATACGTCTGGATATCGTCAGGAAAGCTCCGGCGAGTTTGCATAGCTTCCGGCGATGTGGATGGTTCGACTATCTCCTCTGATTTCGGAGATTCGTTATAATCAGACGATTCGGGCTCGTGGTTAGGTTTTCGGATCGGCTTAGAATTGGGATCGGGTTTATCCTGGTGATTTGCGGCGGCGGCGCTAGGGTTTAGATAACGGCTGACGTCGAAATTGGTAACGGCGTTAAGTCCACGGTACTCTATTGCCGCGATGTCGTAGGCGATTGCTGCTTCTTCTTGCGTGGCTGCACGTGTGCACAGGGTGCAAAATGTTACAAATCAAAAATATTGTACACTTTCATAATTTCACAGAACTTCCATCCCACTGGTATAAATATGTTTTTTTTTATAAAACTTTTCCCAATGTATTAAGTGGATAACTATCACGCATTTGCCTAATATAGTAATATTCATGTTAGGTATGTGATCTTTACAGAAATATGCATGTCATGTGATCTATTTATAAATAAACATTATCTTTTGCATGTGTTCATTTTATGTCACTAAAAAATGAGGGGGATACATAACCTCATAATTTGTATTAATATCATCGGCATATCAAAATTCTGGTTTAATTTTGGTAATGCACTTATTGATGAGTTTTACATACGACAAAAATAATAATACAAGTTGGGAAACATGTATATGTAGTTAATAATATGGAAGGGAATGAATCTGTCAATAAAGTTAGATGAGTAACTTAAAAAGTGAGCACAATATAGTAAATAGCTTGAGTAAGTAGTTGGGTTTGGTGATCTAGTTCCCAACCAACAAGATTTTTGATTAATCTCTTCAAGGTTCACAAAACACTAAGTCCCCATACCAAGCGCCCAATCTTACATATCAATCAATAGTACATATTCTTTTTCTATGAGATCTATCATGTGTGTGGCTTAAATTTTCTTGGAGTTGTTGACAAGAAAACAAAAAATCTTAGGAGTTGTTCGTTTTACCTATATTCATGCATAACATGACCTCGGTTGTTTCCTACCATTATTAATTCTATCTTAATATCCGTAATATAAAATAGATATATGAAATGATCATGTCATGCATGGTCTACTAATGTCCCACTTAACAGGAGAACAGATAACAACTCCAATTATATATTAATCCCAAACTCCAAGATTTAAATATAAAATATATCACTATCCAAAGAAAATATAGAAAGTAAGTAAGGATAGATGGGATCAATTAAGTACCGTATGTTCCAAGGTATAGATATTTATTACCAAACACCCTTCCAATTCTAGCTTCCCATCTCCCATTATGGTGATGCCTGCAAATTTATGATTCAACAACTTATGTATATATACACACTCCTTTTTAAGTTTCGTGTTTTTCATTGGCAACTTATAATTATAATATTCGAGCAGTTAGTCTAATTATATGACTACGTATTTATATTAAAATCTATTTACCTTGCAACTCCTCTGTATTTTGATACACCACGAGAGAACCCACTACTTTTTCTACACCGAAATGTTGTAAGTTAGTTTTAGAAACTATGACTAATTAATCATTTGGTATACTTGAATGCTCAAATTAATCGTTCGTTTACCTTCTCAATGATCCAATATACTCTTCCTTGGAGTGGCTTTCCATTTCATTGAGGTCTTCTTCATAAGTAGGCAACTAAGAAATCAACCAAATAAACACGAAGTTTAACACTCCATTTAATTAATTTATTCTCTAAACATTTTTGATGGAGATATTAAATCAGTTTACAAGTATTAAAGTATACACATGCTTTGTTCTTGTTTCTTGTGTTCTAAAAATTAGTAGGCAAGAACATTGTGTAGCAGCAAACAAAGATCATAACAAAAACACATAGTATGTCATAAGAAAATTAATAATAACAAATGGATTTGGAGAAAATTTACAGGGAAGTTCAAGAGTGTGTCTCGTCCCCAGTACTTCAATGCTGCCAAGTCGTAGGCACGTGCTGCTGCTTCTTCTTCGTCGTAAGCACCTATCCATAAAACCATATATATTAAATTAATAAAGAATATATACGATATGGTTTTAATTATTTAAATATAAGTAAGAAAAGGACAAATTAATACGAATTGCGTTGGACCAAAAAGAAAAGAAAAGAAAAAAAGAACAGCTAATAATAATAAACCGGCTCTACCAGTTTCGGTGGAATTCATTCTTTTAATTTTACAACCATATCACACATGCATATGTGGACTTTTTTTCATCACTTTGTCGAATATATTTAAAAGAAAAAAGTACAATACTTTATTACATTATGTATTTTCTTCAACTTATATATGGAAATGATATGGATATTGGCTTTATAAAAAATAAAATAAAAAAACTCACCTAGATAAACTGCACTTGATGAGTCAGCATTCATTCATCATCCATTGCACATCACCATCATAAAATATACCACAATTAATTTAAAAAAAAAAAAATCAAGAATCAAATCAAGAACAGTGAAGGACCAAGTCTGGTCCTGAAAAAAGGACTAAGGAGTTTCCGAATTCATCGGAATCCAATCTATGATCAATAAGAAAAAGCTAACAAAAATCTTGTTACGTAACACAGGCTGCATAGATGATACATGTGTAAGCATAGACTGATAGAGACACAAACCTTGTCGACCTTTCTTGGTTTGAGTCTCGTTCCAGCTGTTCTTATCCCACAAGTGCGCTTCGTATCTCCCAGTCCATCTATGCCTATTCAACCGGAAATTAGAAAAAACAAACTAAAATAAATGACCCCAAAAAAAGGAAGCTGCTTAAAGGATGTCGTTTGAGGGGTTTCCGTTAAACCTTGTGACGCCTCTATAGGAGGAGCTGCGTCGAGGAGGAGTGTTTTGAGGCGGCGACTTACGTTTGCGTTTGGATTTTAACACAATGGACTCAGACGCAGACGCTGTTTTATCGCCGATTTCATAGACGTCAACCATTGTTTTCTTGCTCCGCCGAGAGACTTTTGCCATTACCGGTGAATGAGAAAAATAAAAATAAAGGGATGAGCGACGAATGAAATTGTGAAAATGAGAGAAAGATAGTTGCTAATGGTTGCGTATTTATATTAAATCCCTCACAGTTTCTCTTTTGTTATTTTCTTTTCATATTATATATAAAAATTCTTTAACAATTTTTGTTTAAATATAGGTATTTAAATTGTGCAAATGGAATATGTTTGATCATACCATTAAATCACTAAGATTATGACTCTGATTATCTCTTTTTTTTTTGTTCAAACCGACTCTGATTATCTCTTGTGTGTTTTTTTTTTTTACCTTTTATTTTCCGTTCTATAACAACCATTTAGTCCACACTATCACACATTTTTAATTCGATTCATATATGCTACCATTTTGGCACTTTTCTTATTTAGATTGAACACCATTAAGAATTTCTCTAATCAGAATGAACCATTTTTAAGTTGATTATGACTAGCAAAACAAAAAAAAAATAAAAAATAAAAAATCAATTGATGTGTTAATGGTCCAACACGTGGAAGAACCTACTTAGCAAAAGAAAAAAAATTGGAGATAGTAGGCAAGCAAAATTGGATGCCTCAAGATTTATCGCTTCTTGGTTGATCTACTTCTTTGGTCGGCCCATGAGAGATGTGATGCCAAAATAGCAAGAAACTTTGTTATCTTTTTCATTTTTTTTTGTTTGAATATTTATTTAACTATATTCATATTTACGTGTCCAGTGTAGTGTCCTCCCAATAACTATAGCAATTCGTTAACAAATATGACGGTTTTGATCATAACAGCACAACACACACACAAAAATAGAAGAATTTTTTATGGTAGTAAAAGTTATGAACAATGTTATAAATTAATAAGTATCATAACTTCCAAACCATCATCTACTTTCTTAATTGTATGTATGTATATAAGTCATAGTTGATTAAATTATAATGTTTCTACTACTACCGACCCTCAATCTATTTGCAGGTGGGAGGAGTTGTCATATGTCAACAGTTATGGTAAAGTTTGCCAATTAATCAGCGTCCTAGTTTACTAACTGTTAAGCAAGCACCCGTCGAATAAATTGTATGTATATGGTACTAGTGACAGGTGATAAAACAAATCTATATGATTGTGAAATTTGCCGTTCGTATCTGAAAATTGCACAATATGAAATCTCTATTTACAACTTTAGAAACTGAATGACAAAGATAACATAATTGCCACATGTGAAAAAAAGCTTATATAGTGTACTTTTTTTTTTGGGTTAAAAGCCCAATAAGTTCTGATAGAAACTCTTGTAAACTGACTGACTAAGGCCTTGAATGTGTACTAGATTTTAAGTAGTTTTTGGATTCTGATTCTTTGAAAATCTATTTTTTTACCATTCAAGATTTTTAAAAAATAGATTCCCTTGAATTTAAAGAAACTAGTTTTTGGGTGGTTTCTTGCAATTTCAAAGAGAAACTAAAAACCATAATTTGTGATTTTTGTAAAAAATAATTATTTTCAACCAGAACATTTTTAATTTTTGAGTTTTTGATTTTTTATTTATTAATTTTAAATTCAATAGCAAAAACTAAAAATTAAGAAATCAGGAACCAAAATTCAAAATCTAAAATCTAAAAACCAAAAACCATCTAAAAACTAATTACGATTCATGGCCTAAGTAAGTTGAGATGTTCGTAGAATCGTAGTAGGTGGCAGGGCGTGTGTACTCACGACTCACGAGTTTCAAATTCCAAAACTTTGTTTGATTCGTTTTGTGCATACGTGATTTCGTCATCCGTGGCGTCATCAAACCAATAAAGTAGTTATATATGGGTGTTAGTTTAGTTAAAGTAGTCAAGGAGGATCCCTTCAACTTGTGTTGTCTCAAATTCCTCAAAACATGGCGAATCGATCGGAGGAAGCAGAGTACGAGATTGATTCTCGACGAAATCAGCAAGACAAGAGCAAAGCAGGGGTTTTAGATCTGTTGTTGAAACGGCCTTTACGGTGGCTAACTATGCTTATTGAAGAGCTTCACTGGAGCTTCTTCTTCGGTGTTATTGTCGTCTATGGTGTTAGCCAAGGCCTTGGTAAAGGTCTCAGCAAAGTCAGCACTCAATACTATTTTAAAGACGAGCAGAAGATACAACCTTCTCAAGCTCAGATTTACGTTGGTTTGATTCAGATTCCTTGGATCATTAAACCTCTCTGGGGACTCTTGACTGATGTTGTCCCTGTTTGGGGCTATCGGAGGCGACCCTATTTCATATTCGCCGGTAAAATTCAAGCGAATGAAGTCAAAAAGTTAGTTTCTTTGCTTCTTGATATATGAAAGATGTAATCTTTCTTTGTTTTGTTTTTTCTTATTGACTTGTAGGCTTTCTTGCTATGATCTCCATGATGGTGTTATGGCTGGACACGAATCTGCATCTTGCACTGGCTTTGTCCTGTCTTGTGGCAGGAAGTGCTGGTGTTGCTATAGCAGATGTAACCATTGATGCTTGTGTAACACAATGTAGCATAAGCCATCCTACGCTTGCTGCAGATATGCAAAGTTTGTGTGGTTTGAGTTCTTCCATTGGATCCTTGGTTGGTTTCTCCCTTAGCGGCGTTTTGGTGCACTTAATTGGGGCCAAGGTAGGCTCTTTATAGCTCTTCTTGAATTCATAGAGTCTACATGTTAAGATTTCCTCTTATGCTAGTATGCACACAAGTTTCAGACAAATGATTTAAAATTAACATTGTCTTTTTCTTGGCAGGGTGTGTACGGTTTACTTGGTTTGACTGCAGGGTTAGTTGTTGTAGTGGGGATGGTTCTGAAAGAATCTCCTTCTCGCAGCTTAGGTCGTAAACATGTATGTTGTTTGCTACCCTTTGGCCCAACCGTATGCTATAAAGTACTGTATGTCATGATGTAATGGAGTTAACTCTGCTTTCAGGCGAACGAGAAGTTTCTGGACGCTGGAAGCGCAATATGGAAAACCTTTCAATATGGTGAGGTGTGGCGACCATGCTTGTTCATGCTTTTGTCAGCAGCAGTGAGCTTGCACATTCATGAAGGCATGTTCTATTGGTACACAGATTCAAAGGATGGTCCTTCCTTTTCAAAGGTGCTTTCACCTTTTGCATAAGTTCTAACACAAATAGAGTTGGATTTAACTTTCTCTGCCCTTTCTTAAATCATTTGGGAACTATCTGTAATGTTTTTGGCTAAGGTAGTTGTTACTTTCTGTTCCTTAGGAAGCCGTTGGATCCATTATGTCGTTTGGTGCAATCGGCTCTCTTGTGGGCATACTTCTCTATCAGAACTTTCTGAAGAACTTCCCTTTCCGGAATGTCGTCTTTTGGGCACTTTCCCTATCTGTCCTGTCAGGATTTCTGGATTTGATCCTGGTGCTGCGCATAAATCTGAAGCTTGGTCTCCCTGATTACTTCTTCATTGTGGTAGACGAGTTTGTTTCACATATGATAAGTAGAATCAAGTGGTTACCTTTACTTGTTCTCAGTTCCAAGCTCTGCCCTGCCGGTATGGAAGGCACTTTCTTTGCTTTGCTCATGTCGATTGAACACGTAGGACACCTAATGTCGTCATGGGGCGGAGGAGTATTACTCCATGCCTTGAAAGTTACGCGTACTCAGTTTGATAATCTCTGGCTGGCTATTGTGATCAGGAGTTTATTGAGGGTAATTCCAATTGGATTGGTCTTTTTGATACCAAATGTTGATTCAAACTCAACCATTCTCCCGGCTGAAATGTTAACAAACAGAAGAAGTGAAGGTGTTGATACAGAGAAGATAGAGATGACAGCTCTGATCCGTGATGAAGCTTGAGTTTGAATCATTTGTGTTTTCAGGTACACGAACATCAGATTCTTGAGAAAACCTTTTTTAAGTGTTTTTTCTCTCTATTCGTTGTTTGTTCCTATGGTTTAGATCATTATCATTTTCCTTCCTCATAAGATCATCAAACATAGTTTCTTACAATTCACTATAAGCTACTGCTATACGGATACAGACATAAATATTTATAAGAATAGTGGGAGAATTTCAAATTGGCTTTGCCAAAAGAGATGATTTGGCTTTTCATGATATATGAAGGGAACACAAAGGGTTTTTATAAGTTATGGGGTAGTCATCATCAGATACTGCAGTTTTCTCCTGCAATTCCAAGCCTCTCTTGTTTTGTATCATATATTACTCTCTGGTTTTTCTGCTGGTAATTTCCGATGATCCCGACTTCGTTTTCATATGACAGACTTGCCAAGGCCAAGCAAACAAGAGACGCGTCAGGCTTGACAAAGTAGAACACACCGGTGGCATCCACTTCGAGCTCAGCGTTACCTTCGAAGATCATTTTGATAGTGGGGATGCTAATGTCTTCGTAACTTGTGAGGTTAAAGCAAGTGTCTAAGATTGAATAACCAGGAGCTGAAGGAAACCCGGAAAACTGTTTCAGAAACTCTGTTTTCACAGCTTTGTAAATGGAAGGTGGCAATCTCGTGATAACCGTTCCTGAATCGATTAGTATCCCTCTACCGAAGCTTGATGTTTCCAGCTCCACGCCACCAATGCTAGCACCGGTGAGATTCAGAATGTAAAAGGAACTAAGCTGAGGGTTTTGTAGTAACGGCGTGTAGGAAACTGAAGTTGAGTTCTTGTACACAGAGGAATCATTACCGAAAGACAATGAACCAGAAGCTCCATCCTCGAGAGAAGGTAGACAGTATGAGAACACTCCGTTGAAAGTTTTCAATGTTTGGGAGACTAAAGAGATTGAGCTTTTTCCCAAACCCATTAAACCAGAGGCTCCCCCAAACAGACCTTTGTTGTTTCGGCCACAACCAAAGACAAAGTTTTCGAGTTTTGTGTCCCCCAATAGGATGCTTTCACTTGCCAAGTCTCCTCGAGTGTATGATCCATCTCCATAGCTGACAACGTACTCACAATTTGTCTTTACGACACCATTGTAACCTCCACAAAGGCCTGAATTGCCGGTAGCTGCTACAAGGTCCTGACAAGTGGATGAGTTACAGAAAACCGTCTTGTAAGAAGATGAGACTGATGGGTCATACAGAGGACCTTGTTGGTTGTAACATGATCTGCAAGGCTGGCATTGGACCCAAGTCAAGTCGCTTCCAGTGTCAACGATCAAACTCATGTTTTTCCCTCCTAATTCAACTGTAACGATGTAGTTCAAAGTCTCAAGTTTTATCCCTGAGGTTAACGGAATCTGAGCTTCGGAAACAGATTGTTCGGTGGTGCGGCTTGAGGTCAGTGCTTTGATTCTGAGTTGAAGTGACTGAACTCGAATGTTATCCAAAACTAAGGTTCTTCTCAGCTTCTTACCCCAATCTGTAGTCTTTCCTGAGCAAATTTCTCTATGTTTGATCTCCAGTGTAGTGGATTCTCTTCCGTTTCCTAAGTTTTCAAAGCATAATCATCATTTTTAATAAAGTAAACAGAATCATCATTTGTCTCTTTGCAATAAACAACTGACATAAACAGAGTAAAGAAAGAGTCAACAAGAAGAGATTAAAGGAAACAGAGGTTTTGTATACTCTAGAATATACAAACATATGTGATAGATGAGTTGTCTTCCATGGAGGAAAGGAGCTCAAGATTCTATATGTAAAGATTTAGAAAAATAGCTATACTAATCCCAATTCGAGGAGAAAGGATATTATAAAGTAGTGTAAAAAGCTAATGACTTTAATTAAGAGTTTATACAAAATTTGAGACTTTTGCTAATCTAACCTTAATTCACGCCATCAATAATATTAAACTAAAGTAAAAAGGAATAGTATCCACAACTCTCTCTTCTCTATGGTTGGTGAGCGTTAAAGGAAAAAAGAAAAAAACAAGACTTACCAAGACTGCGAGAGAAACATGAACTCGAAGCTTCGTATGATTTCTTGGGAGACCAGATGTTGTTGTGTACTCGGAGGATCTTCTTCTCGTGGATGCCATGAACAACACACGAAAGAAGGAAAAGAAGAAGAAGAAGCAAAGGAGCAAGTGAAAGATTCAATGGAAGATATGTTGCTTTCTTCAACATTTTCGTAACGATGATTCTCTTAATTCAGAGGAAAATAATAAGAGGTGAGAGAAGAGAGAAGAGAGGAGAAAGAGAGATTCTTGGGGAGTTTGGATGTAGTGAAGAGAACAAAAGAACAAGGGCTGGCGAGAGAAGTGGCAAATCATAAGAATTAGGACCCCACTTTGTTGTTTGCATGAGAAAAATTATTGGGGATTCACGTGAATTACTGCAAGACAAAATTAATTTACCAAATTGCTAAATATTTACATTTGTTTTTGGTGGTTTTTAATGTACGATAAAATTTTGTTTTTGTTAATAAAGGAAGAACTCAATGTGTGCAAGTGGAACTGGTGGTGCTACTACCTCTGTTAATTTTTATAGAGAGTCTTGTCTTGTCCCCTAATGCAAGTGGAGGGTTTCAAATTCGTTATAATCAATCTTCATATTATTAACAAGCGGTGACTGATATATATACAACGCCAATACCATATTCTTCTAAATACTATACTTGAGGTTAATTTATAACATTTGTATAAATAAAGTAAACTAATTCTGTTGCTTCAAAATATATATATTTAGAATTTAGTTTGTTCTAAGTTCTAGGTAAACATTAAAATGCCAAGTATGTTATATAGCTCGCCCTAGTAATATATATTGTTACATACTAAGCTTGAAATAAACATTGTTACGTAATAATGATTACTGTTGTAGATAACTTATTAAGGTCATGCATGACTCATGACATGACCATAAAAAAAAAGACAATGACCTAAGATTTGAATATATGCGTTGTTTTTTTGCTTATCAACAAAGAACAAACAAATTAAACACAGAAGAAAAGACTATATAACAGGGAATCTAACTGTCGCAACTTCCACTTTTGTTTTTAGGATTTGTCTGAGAGTATAAACACAGTTAACGTCATTAACTAAGGTTTTTAAGCTTGTAGCTCTCGTGGAAATTGCCTCGAATTTGTTTTTCCTTCCCATGTCCACTTTCACATGATCTTTAATTCTTCTCAAGGCTTCAACTATCGAGTCAAGATTTCAGTCATGTTGTACACTTGTACTAATATACATCATGGTACTATGGTAGCAGTAACTATTGTCTATTGACGGAAGGTTGCATAGCTATGAGCCTATGATTATGTCTTGGATTCAGCAAACTTGAAATTTTAATTAGGAAAAGTCTGCTTAATGTTCAAGTCTGCTTTCTCCATACAAATCATATACTATAAAGACTCAAAGTGATAAAAAAAATGCAAATGATTAATCTTGGTAGTTGAAAGAAACATGCCTTGTGATTTCCGTACGGTTTTATATTAAGCAGGGCAAGTTGGTACCTGATTTGATTTGATCTGTTTGCCACTAAAGGAGTGAATAGTACTAGTAATTAGTAAAAACGTTTTTAGGAATAATCATTAATTTGGTCCTACCACTTATTTGACTTGTTTCATTCTACTCAGACTATACGTATAATCAATTGATTTATAATGTTATCGTTACCGTATATGACATTTCATTCTTTTTTTGTATTAACTGAAAAAAAAATTACGCAGCAAACTTTAATCTTTAGATTTAATCATTGTAAGAAAGAAAGAAAAAAAATTCATATCTCTACCTTATTTTCTTCATATTTTACTAGGGCTCTCAATTTCTCATCTTATATAGCACATCAATTCGGGAAAAAAAAATATTATCTAAGAAGATAGATAAATGTGTATCACGAAATTTATATCCAAATCAAACAAGGAATTGTTTTTCTGTTTGGATAAGAAAATAAATCTACAACTATAAAAAAAAAAAATTTAAAAATAAGATGGGAAAAATAACAGGAAAAATCTCTTTGACATTATCTGGAAAAATAAAATTAAAAGATTTGTAAAATTTGTAAAAATTCTGCAACAAAAATTAACAGTCGTGGTCCGATTTTGTTCCAACTAATCCATCCAACGGTTATGATAGATGAGCGTATATTAAGTTAAGATGCACGTTGTTCCAGCGAATTAGAGCACTTTGTTACGTTTCATATGTTTACCTTTTACGGCGAATCTACGTGTGCGCGAAAGCTGAAATCTTCACGGGAAATCTAGAGACGACGACGAGGAGGAGAGAAAAGGATGACACTTTCTTCTTCAGATCCATCTTCCAACACGAACCCACTCTTCCTTGTGTGATTTCAATACCTGAAGAAGCCCCTTTCTTTCTTTGAAAAAAACAAAAAAAGATTAGATTTTTTTTTAGGTTTAGGCGAATAGAAGAAGAAGAACAATGGAATCAGAGCTCAAAGATATGAATTCGAATCCACCTTCGAGCAAAGAGGAACGACCCTTGCTGAAATCAGAATCCGATTTGGCTGCTGCCATTGAAGAGCTAGACAAAAAGTTCGCACCTTACGCGAGGACGGATTTGTATGGGACGATGGGTTTGGGTCCTTTTCCCATGACTGAGAAGATTAAGTTGGCTGTCGCAATGGTGACGCTTGTTCCGCTGCGGTTTCTTCTCTCCATGAGCCTCTTGCTTCTCTATTACTTGATCTGTAGGCTTTTTACGCTCTTTTCTGCTCCTTATCGTGGGGCAGAGGAAGAGGAAGAAGAAGGTGGTGTCGTTGTTCAGGAAGATTATGCTCACATGAGAGGATGGAAACGTACTGTTATTGTCAGCTGTGGGAGGTTTCTCTCTAGGGTTTTGCTTTTCGTTTTTGGGTTTTACTGGATTCATGAGACCCGTTTGGATCGTGACTCACTCATGGATCCTAATCCTAAAACTACTTCTGCAGAGGTATAAGCTTAGCTAAGTCTGCAAGGGTTTCTGCTATGATTAGTTTTTGTATTTGTATAGACCATAATGTGGTAGTAACTTCTTGTACTGGATAGTTAGTTATAAGGAACCTTAAGTGTTGTCAGACTTTGCTGTAAGGAGATATAATAGTTTAGAGGCAATTTATTGGTAGGATTCTAGCTTGGTACGACAATGTTGGCTCAAAGGAGAAGTTAGGTTGCTGTACCATTTATTAAGATGGTCCTTACTTGGGACCTCTTTTTTTCCTGAAATTGATTCAATTATTAGTTCCCACTGATGGCTTGGCGTTTGCCTTTTATCTTAATTTGTTCTCTCTTTTGGCTGCAGATTAGCCAGAAAGGGGATGCCGCCACGGAGGAACCTGAAAGACCTGGAGCCATTGTGTCCAATCACGTTTCGTACTTGGACATTTTGTATCATATGTCTGCTTCTTTTCCAAGTTTTGTCGCCAAGGTTAGTTGATAGATATATACTCTTTGGTAGCTCTGCAAAACTGGGTGTCGTTTTGGCGAGGGCATTAACATTTATTTCTCTTTTCCCTCATGATTTTGATTCTGAAGAGATCAGTGGGCAAACTTCCTCTTGTTGGCCTCATTAGGTGAGTTGTGAATGACTTATCTTAAGTTCTTGAAAAAATCTCTGTACCTCATCTCAACTTCTAAGTGTCCTTGTTTCTGTTATTCGTTTGTATTGATCATCTCACACTTGATTATATCTTATTTCGTTGTTTTCTGGCAGCAAATGCCTTGGTTGTGTCTATGTTCAACGAGAAGCAAAATCGCCTGATTTCAAGGGTGTATCTGGTATGTGATTCGTACAAAACGAAGCAAAATCTTTTTATTCTTTCCAAGTACCAAAAAGTCTTCAGCTAGTGTATTCTTTTCTAGTATTACTTCCTTTTGTTGGTAGTCTGTGTTATGCACTTGATAATTAAGAAATTTATGACCCTAATCTCTGATGCTACTATAAATAGTTGTCATACTATATATCTAACCACTGTTCTTATCTTTGTAGGCACTGTAAATGAAAGAGTTCGAGAAGCTCATAGGAACAAATCTGCTCCAACTATTATGCTTTTTCCAGGTTCAATATTGCTCTCGTAATCAATTTGTCTACCAAACCATCGTTGTTTCCTTAAAACTTCTATTTGCTCTCACTGCAGAAGGAACAACTACCAACGGAGACTACTTACTTACATTCAAGACAGGTGCATTTTTGGCTGGAACTCCTGTTCTTCCGGTGATTTTAAAATATCCTTACGAGCGCTTCAGCGTGGCTTGGGATACAATATCCGGGGTGAGTATTTCTTGCTAAAAAATTGCAGTTTTCCCAGAAGTTCCGCTTTTAAAAAACAGGTTTTCTTTAGTCGAGTTACAAGAATCGTGTTTCTTGTTTTGCAGGCACGCCACATCTTATTCCTTCTCTGTCAATTCGTAAATCACTTGGAAGTCATACGGTTACCTGTATACTACCCATCACAAGAAGAGAAAGATGATCCCAAACTATATGCTAGCAATGTTCGGAGATTAATGGCCACCGAGGTATTGCTTTGCCAACTGCAGCAAGACTTGACCTGTATATGTACTTTTGGCTTGCGTGTTATTGCTTACCAACGTTTGGTTGTGCTTGTCTTTCTGTTGCTTTCAGGGCAACTTGATTTTATCGGATTTGGGACTTGGCGACAAAAGGATATATCACGCAACTCTCAATGGTAATCTTAGTCAAACCCGTGATTTCCATCAGAAAGAAGAATGAAATATTACTGGCCTGACAATGTTTGTAATGTAGTAGTCATTACCAAAAAACAACCATGACTGTGATTGAATGAATAATGGATCTTTGATGATAATAAAAGCCAAATGTTTGATTACAAAACTCAATTCTATGTGTGTCTCTTTAACTACTGTGTTATAGTGAGTTTTCAATAAATCAGAAAAGAAGCTGTGGATGGGATGGAAAGTTTGGGCATGTAAATCTGAAGCATCTCTTTCGTGTTCGTGCAGGTTTGTTTTGCAAAAGCTAATATGGACACTCGATATTCGTGGTCCGTATATTTCATTTATTCATAGGAGAAGGAAACACTTTTAACACAACTATACAGAGAATACATCTCATTTCTGAAACTTGTATTTTTTTTTTCCTTTTTTGTCTCTGTTTCCATCTGAAGCAACTTTAGACACACACATACACACACAGCAAATAGTTCTTCGTCCTCTTAAAAACTTCAATGAAGAAGATCAATGATTCAATCCAATGCCAGGTTCAAATCTTGCAGGCGAATTCAAAACTTAGAATATATAAAGTTCTTGATTGATTTTGTTCTAACAGGAGGGACAACGGTAGCTTAACCAAATAATACATGGTACTAAGCTTCTTTCCTTCTTCCTTATGGACGAGACGAGACACAAATTTACAAAAGAATAAACAAACAGAACAGAGCTATAATAGGGTGGCACATAACTTTGATGAAAACTAGCTTAGGGTTCTTCAGCTCCTTCATCTTCTTGTATCATGTTCACAAGCATATCGACTTGCTCTTTTAACATGGTGTTCTCTCTTTCAATCTCTGTCCTCTTGCTTCTCTCTTGTAGCAGCTGAAGTTGCAGATGCTCTAAGC
Organism: Camelina sativa; assembly: GCF_030686135.1. Classification (NCBI taxonomy): domain Eukaryota; kingdom Viridiplantae; phylum Streptophyta; class Magnoliopsida; order Brassicales; family Brassicaceae; genus Camelina; species Camelina sativa. The sequence goes on from NC_141886.1 coordinate 31,174,953, forward strand.
ACCGTGAATCCTCTTCTAGCTGCTCGTTTAACCCATCTATCTCTCGGTCCTGTCACAATCCCTTAATAAAAAATCCCCAACAACCATAAAACATGAGCAAAAACCTGCATTATTATTATGTATGGTTTGACTTACCTTTCTGTTCATTTCTTGGACAGCGATTCTTCGCATGCTCTCAACTACATCAACATTGACAAGCTTCCTCTTCTTACCGATCAACCAGCCTTTAGGGTAGTTGGCAGCCTCGAAATCTGGCGGTGGCAACAACGAATCAGCCGCTGTTGGTCGCTTCCCGTTCAAGTTTGTAATGGGTTCAAGTGGCTCAAAGAGAGCTTTTCTTTTCTCGGACAGAAAAGGAGTTGTGGTCATTGGTTCCCCAACTTTCTCGGTCTCCATTGCTGTTATCTCGTTCTTCTCTGGTGTGACCTCCATAACAGCCTCGGGTGTCTTGTCTGGGTTCACCGATGCTGCAACCAAAATAGTTAAAGCTTTGAGTTCCAAACTCACATGCAAACGGATCAGAGCAATTTACTTAAGTTAATAAAAGTTTTTGATTTTCCAAGCAAAAGCTCCATGTCGAGATCTCTGAGCACATACTTTAAGGAGATAGGTCACAGGAAGCTAATTCAAGCATGGCTTACACGATTAGTACTATGAGAGTGCTCAAAGCCCAAATCTTTCAGACGAGAAATAGAAAGGGTAGCTAAAAAATAATGGATGGGTCAGTGAGAAAACAAGAAAGAGAGGAAAAGAAGAGAACCTGATCTTTTCCTTGATTTCCACGCGATCTTGGTGGTAGAGACAGGGAAAAAACCTCCGACAAAACCATCACTGACTGTCTTGTTTGTCTGCGTATTCTCTTTCTCAAATCCAACCCCTTTCTCCATCTACCTCTAATCTGAAAAACCCACACACGAATTTTGGAGAAGGAGAAGAAGATAACGTACAAGGGATCGATATCCGAAGAAAAGAGGGGGGGGGGGGGGGGCTCTCTGTTAGAATTCAGTTGAACGGTAATGATTTGGCGTTTTGGTTACGACTACGAAAAGGCTTTTGCTTTGTGCTTCAGACTTGTGACTTCTTAATTGTTTTTCCCTTTTTTTTTTGTTGTCTGAAAATTTAGAAGTCGAAAAAAATAGTTGTCTTATCGTATTCTTCTTACGTAGGACCTTTTCCCTCTTTATTCCACAGCTAATTTTTCATTCATCCTTTTTGTTTATTTATTCTACAATTCATCTTTAATCCTTTTGTAAATTGAAAAAAATTGCGGAAAATATTAGTAATAAAGTTTATTAAGGATGAATTGATTATGATCCACAAGTCTTCTCTCGGCACAGTTCTTGCTTTGTTGACTAAACATGATTACTTTCTTTTTTTAACTCTAGCCAAAGGACTCAAGGTAATATTATAATCAATGACCGTTGAGACTTATTCAAAATAATGTGCTTTGATTTGTTCAGAATACTAATATATTAATTAATAAAGTTTTGTTTGATCATTTTTGTGTCAGTCAAAACCTTTTTGTATCTCTTGAAATAAATTTACCATGTAACCAAGAAAAATATAGAGTACAAACTATTTTACCAAGAAATTACTAGTTTGTAAATACCCTAAGGTACAAATTATTTTACCTAGTAGTATATTTATGGGGGTCAACATTAGGTGGTCTTTAGAACGAGAATCAAATAGTAAAAATAAAATTTGGAATTAGGTGAGAGCATATGCCACGATACATGGCATCTTTCTTGAAGTTAGTAATTCTTGGAATTCGCATTTAATAGTCTGCAAATATTCGGATTTGATAACTCACATTACTATTCTCAACAAAACAAAATAAAATGTACTCTTTGGACTCAGGTGTAACCAGGACAAACCCCCATACAAATTTGGGCCTTGACCCATTAGGCTTATATTTTCCCTTTTCGTATCGACCCGTCAACGGTCCACCCAAGATTAAGATTAAAAATATATACATTGTGCCGTTTTGAGCATCGATAAAAGGACATCGTGTCGGCTTAACAAAAACCCAAATAGAAGAAGATTTGTTTCCCCCACCAGTCTCTCTCTCTCTATCACTTTTGCTCGCCCGCCGATTCAGATCTCTCTCTCTATCTCTCTCTCTATCTCTCTCAGTAGGGTTCTTGCTTCATTCGCAGTTTCGATTAATTTCTCCATCTATGGGTAGGCACGATAGTTCCTCCGAGGAAGACGAGAGAGTTAGAAGAAGGGATAGGAGAAGACGAGAGAGAAGCCCTGATGTTAGGCGATCGAGGATCGAGACTGAAGATGTTTCTCGTCGTGCTAGGGTTTGTGATGACGAGGACCACAATGGCTTGCGACGAGATCTTGAGATTGGTGCTGGTGTCGCCGATGTTGAGAGGCGCCGTGGAGATGATAAGGTCAGAAAAGAGACTTCTTCTGACGATGAGGAATTAGCCAGAAGAAGAAGAGAAGCAGGCTCTGGTTCTGAGGATGATAGAGGTAAAAGAATTGAGGTAGATAGTGATGCTGATGGTGAGAGGAGGGTGGTCAGTAAGGGAAGAAATAAGGATAGGGTTAGAGCTGACACTTCTTCTGATGAAGAAAGTGGGAAGCATCTTTCAAAGGATACTGAAGATGGAAGAAAGACTCGTAGAGGTTTGGGAGATGAAGATGCTGGTGAACGGAGAAGCAGGAAGAGAAGCCCCGTAGTCATGGAGAAACAGGGTAGAGAGAGGAGTCATAGGGGTAGTAGAGTCCTAGCAGATAAACCTTCTGATGAAGAAGATGATAGGCAGAGGAGTAGAAGAGGTAGGGGAGAAAGAAGCGAGAGGAAACATAGGGATCATCGAGCATCTGACGACGATGAGGAAGGTGAGATTAGGAGTGAGAGAAGAGGAAAAGAGAAAATTGATAGAGGTAGTGAAGGTCTCTTGAAGAGGGATCGGAGGGACAGAGACTTGAATGATGGGCATGAGAATGGGACTCGGCGTAGAGAAATTGAAAGAAGAGGTAGGAGTCGGAGGGACGATGAAAGAGACAGGAGACACAATGATAGATATGATGATAGTCAAAGGGACAAGGTGAGAAAGGAAGATAGCAGTAGAAGGGAAGAGAAGATTGAGGTTCCAAAGCCCAAGTTGGCTGAACTCAATCCATCTGAGAGCAATGCTATGGCCTTGGGAAAAACAGGAGGAGTTTATATTCCTCCATTTAAGCTTGCACGCATGATGAAGGAGGTGGAAGATAAGAGCAGCGTTGAGTATCAACGGCTAACATGGGATGCTCTCCGTAAAAGTATTAATGGGCTCGTCAATAAGGTTAATGCTAGCAACATCAAGAATATAATCCCTGAACTGTTTGCTGAAAATCTCATCAGAGGAAGGGGACTTTTCTGCCGTTCATGTATGAAGTCTCAAATGGCATCTCCTGGATTCACTGATGTCTTTGCAGCTTTAGTCGCTGTTATTAACGCCAAATTCCCAGAAGTTGCTGAACTTCTTTTGAAAAGGGTCGTCATGCAGTTTAAGAGAGCGTATAAGCGTAACGACAAGGTTTGTCTTATTTTGGCTTTCCGAATTTAAAAGTTTTCTCAAGCATTTTGATTTTTATATATATCATATTTATACATTGTTATGTATCATATTTGTTTTGGCAGCCTCAATTGCTTGCTGCTGTTAAATTTATAGCACATCTAGTAAACCAGCAAGTCGCTGAGGAGATCATAGCACTTGAGTTACTTACTCTACTTCTGGAATACCCAACTGATGACAGTGTCGAGGTGGCTGTTGGGTTTGTGACGGAGTGTGGTGCGATGCTTCAAGACGTTACACCAAAAGGATTGAATGGTAAAAATCCTTTTAACCTTTCTTTTTGTTGGATAGAAATTGTTTTGTTATGTTGAAAAAACATTAGGCTATATGAATTTTAATGCATCTAATTCTTTCAAAAGTCAATGACAATTGGAAAAGGATGATGTTGAAATTTGGTTGTGTGTCTTAGCTCTTTCATTTCAAACTTCAACAACTTTTCATGGCATACATGCTCTATATTTCCACCACTCTTCCTTTTATTTGTGTTCCTAAGCTCTTCCAGTTGTTAATTCAGGGATTTTTGACCGGTTTCGTGGTATACTGCACGAGGGAGAGATAGATAAGAGAGTTCAGTACTTGATTGAAAGTCTCTATGCTACGAGGAAAGCGAACTTTCAGGTAACATACTCCTTGACTCATTGAGTTTGAATCTGATATTATGGGTTGTGGTAGATATAAATAACAGTATGCTTATTGTCATGGATAGCATAATGCTCATAAATCTTGTTGATGGTTTACTTTCAGGGACATCCGGCCGTTCGTCCTGAGCTAGATCTCGTTGAAGAAAAATATTCACACGATATCTCTCTTAATCAGGAAGAAATTAATCCTGAAACTGCTCTTGGTAAGCTTCGTATTGTATTTAAATTTTACCCCATGCTTTAGAGAGAGGTTACTATTTTGTAATTACCGAAACAGCTCTTAATTCTACATTTTTCTGATTGCAGATGTTTTCAAACCTGATCCTGACTTTGTTGAGAACGAAAAGAAATACGAGGCGCTGAAGAAAGAGTTACTCGGTGAGGAGGAGTCTGAAGATGAAGATGGCTCTGATGCTAGTTCAGAGGATAATGATGTGGAGGAAGATGATTCTGATGAAGAAGATGAAGAGCAAATGAGAATAAGAGACGAGACAGAGACTAATCTTGTTAATCTTAGGAGGACAATCTACCTGACCATAATGTCCAGTGTTGATTTTGAGGAAGCAGGTCACAAATTACTTAAAATTAAGCTTGAACCTGGTCAAGAGGTAACTTCTTCCAAACTCTGATAATCTATACTTACCCGTGCTTCTTTTACTTTTTGTTTTATTGTTTAATTTGATATTAATCCATCTTAAAATCTGTGACTTGCTGGAAGTACACAAGTCTTATAAAATTCTTATCTAATCAATGTTGCAGATGGAACTATGCATAATGCTCCTGGAGTGTTGCTCTCAGGAGAGAACTTATCTGCGTTACTACGGGTTGTTGGGTCAACGTTTCTGCATGATCAACAAAATTCATCAAGAAAATTTTGAGAAATGCTTTGTTCAGCAGTATTCCATGATTCACCGTCTTGAGACAAACAAGTTGCGTAACGTGGCCAAGTTTTTTGCCCATTTACTGGGCACAGATGCTCTCCCCTGGCATGTGCTTGCCTACATTCGGTTAACTGAGGAGGACACAACTTCCTCATCTCGTATCTTTATTAAGATCCTTTTCCAGGTAACTAGAATCCTCAAACCTCATTTCTCCATTTCATGAAACTCATTTTACTATGTTCAGAGCTGCTTATCTCATTAATTTGATTATAGATAGGTTGATTGTGATTGATTAATTACTTTCTCAGACTATTCATTATGAAACTATGGATGTATTGCTTCACAATTAGATAAATTTTGTGAAGGTGTGGAAATTGGTTTTTGAGACTGTTGTGCTGATTTGGTTACAACTTTACATGGATTGCAGGAATTATCAGAACACTTGGGGATTAGGCTGCTAAATGAGAGGCTTCAGGATCCAACGATGCAGGAATCACTTGAATCTATCTTCCCTAAAGATAATCCAAAGAACACGAGGTTTGCAATCAACTTCTTTACATCCATTGGTCTTGGAGGCATCACAGAGAACCTGAGAGAGTATCTGAAGAACATGCCACGCCTGATCATGCAACAGCAGAAGCAAGTTGCGGAATCAGAATCGGGATCATCATCTGGATCTGACAGTTCTGGTTCCGACTCTGAATCTGAGTCAGAATCATCCTCTTCTTCTAGTTCGGATGAAAGCGACAGAGGGAAGAGGAAGCGAAGAAGAAGATCTTGAGACCTGTGTTCGGTTTGCCATCTCCACCGAAAAATTCTTGAAATTTTCACATCTTGTTTTGGATTATTCAGTTAGCAATATCTTGTTCTGTTCCTTGCATATCAATTACAGATTAAGCTGATAACAAGAGAGTAGCTAGACAATCAAGGTTGTGAACGGAAATGTTTTTCTTTTCTTGTTTCTTGTGTTGTCTTCAAATTTCAAAGACGTTGTTTATAAACTTTATATGGCTTGCTGTGTTTTTTCATATTGGGGAAATTAGCCAAGTTCTATACAATAGCTTTGTACTACTAAAACGTCTAAACGTAATATCCAGTTGCCATAAAATGTTTAAAGGTGAATGTGACTATTATTTTTGGTACATTTTGTGATCCAAATTTATTTGAGTGTTTTGATGAGATATTTTTGAAGTATCAAATTGTGAAGGAATCTTTTTTTCGTATATTTTAGTTCTTCAAATGATTTGGATAAGAACGGATATTATCATCGGTCTTTATTTCTGATTTGATAGTCCATATATCACCATTTTAAAAACACAAATATCTGCAAAAATAATTTCGTCAACTGTGTTAAAAAGCTTCTCAATTCGTGCTAATGGTTGTTATATTTATTTCTAAAAAGAAAAAGAAAAAAGAAAAAACAGATCTAGGATAGGGTGCTATTAGTTTTGTGTGAAACTAAACTAGTACCCACAGGAAACTAAAACATACTTAATTAGTAAAGGAAAACTGAATAGTACTTTGATTAGAATTTTTAAAAACATGCCAAGTACCAACCTGTCAACCATTTTCCTTCTTCTTTCACATTTTGTTAAAAAAACAAAAAAAACCACACCAGATTTTAGACCTCACAACAAAACACAGTAGATGCCTTTTTAATTTTTATTTTTGGATAATAAACTTAAAAACATTTTTTAAAACATAGATAACAAAAAAGTAGGAATGGATAATTTTTTATATTTAAGAATAGTAAAAAAAAAAACAAAAAACAAACATTTGGCCGTAGAATCGGTAGCGTTATGGATAAGGACGCTTTGAGCAAAAGAATGAGTCACCGCTCAGTTCCCTTTATAAATAATCCTTTCTTCTCTCTTTCTCTTTTTATCCAATCCATTAAATCCATTATTGAAACAAACCTTCCCAGTAATAAAAAAAAAACTCTCTCTTTTATTTCACTTTCTACGAATCATAATCTTTTTTGAATTATATCTGCTTGATTCCAATCTTGTGAACCTCTAAACATGACTATTGCTTTGACGATCGGAGGAAACGGGTTCTCGGGTCTACCAGGATCGTCGTTTTCATCAACTTCATCATCGTTTCGATTGAAAAACAGCAGAAGAAAGGACACGAAGATGCTCAACAGAACAAAAGTCGTTTGTTCTTCTTCTTCTTCTTCTGTAATTGATCCGTATAAGACTCTTAAGATCCGACCCGATTCATCTGAATACGAGGTCAAGAAAGCTTTCAGACAACTCGCCAAAAAGGTTTGTCCTTTTTTGGATCTGTGATGAACCTTGTTGCATATTTAAAAAACAAAAGATTCGATTTTGCTTATCTGGGTTACTTAAATCTGATATATTTTTTTTGATTTGATTGTTGCAGTATCATCCTGATGTTTGTAGAGGAAGCAATTGCGGTGTACAGTTTCAGACGATCAACGAAGCTTACGATGTAAGCGTGTGTTTTATTATGTGAAAACTACTTCTTATCTTTTTATTAGCTAACGTAAAACTGATTTAAATTCGGTTTTTTTATTTTTGTAATGAAAATTTGAAAATTGATCTCTCTTGTCTTTTGTTTTTTTTGGTAATATGAAGATTGTGTTGAAGCAAATAAAGAATCAGATGGAAGGGACGACGGAGGAATTTGAGCCGTTCGATGTATATGACGAAGGATTGAACGGAATGAATGATCCAGACTGCGACACGTGGGAGGAATGGATGGGTTGGGAGGGAGCAGGAACCCGTGACTACTCTTCTCATGTTAATCCTTACGCTTGATCATTCTCGACAACTAAACACAAGACAAGATTCCCCCACTAATTTCGTAATCATCCATCCAATTGTGAAAATGTTATGTATATAAATAACAACTATCAGAAAGAGAGAGAGAGACTTGGAGAAAGCACAATGTAAATTAGGTGAAATTTGTCTCCTCCAATGATTGCTTTAAGAAAATGTGAATAAAGTAATTTCTCCTTCGTTGTAAAAATCTCTTGAAACATTCGGAATTGAAAGTGTATTAGCTTTCCTGAATTTGCAAGTAATCTAATAAAGATTAAAAGTCTTTCTTTCAGACTTTTTAAAACCGTCAAGGGTCAAGAGTCAAGTTCCACGTTTACTCTTTAGATGTAGACAAAAGTCACCAAATCCTCATTCTTCCTTGTAACGGTTTCTTTATAAACACATCTCAAAATACTTCAAAAACACTTCCCTTTGCAACTTCTATAAGAATTTAAAACAAACAAAACAATTGCTGAAATCTAGTCCATGGAGAATGCTCCGCTGCAGTACCTGAAATACATTTGCAACATCATTTCGTTTTTCTTTTTTAAATTGGAGAACTCAATTCTTGGTAACTTTAGTACTAGTAACTTAAAATAACTCAATACCTGTTGCTGAATCTTTGGACAGAGTCTGTAGCATCAAGAAGAGTCTCACTTGCCTTCTCTAAAGCCATGTAAAGCTCTTTACCTTTGCTTACACGCGCAATCGCCCACGCGTTGTTCTTTGCCCGGATGCATATTTCCATGTCTTTCTCTTGCTTTGAGCGGCTCTTTTCTGTATCCACTTCTTCCCTTAGCTTGTTTAGTGCAAGCAAAGACTCCTACGAAATCAAAGACAACTTTGTGAATTTTGATACTCTCTTGTCTTCGTTTATGCTACTAACGAGATTGTGCTATATGAATATGGTTGATGGGAGTTCTCTAACCTTTGCTAGTGTTGCTACCTTTCCTGGTGGAGAAGCTCTCGAAACTTCCATGTCATTATCAACTAGCAAGTAACGGTAACCGCTTACATGGTAAGCGTTCTCACCGCCCCATCCTTTCGATAGCTTCTCTTCGACTTTCACGACTTTCGCCGACGCCTGCAAAAAATGCATAGAGATGATGAGCGATGGAGTCCGAAAAGATTTTACAATGAAGCAAGAGAGGGTTTACAGAGTTGAGCTAACATTTTCAATAACTTGCTGCTTCACGAATGAGATATCTAGCTCTCCATTAACAATTGCAGCGATAGGCACGAGAAGAACTAAGGTGAGACTTTTGTATTGATAAGTCAAAAGGTAAACTCTTTCTTGTGTCTTCTGTAGCAAAATTGTTGGGGTTGCATCTGTACCCCATATATCAGTTACAAGAAACCCGTCTTTCCCTTTTGACCACTTATCGTGCTGCAAAGGTCTAATAACACGACCTGTGTTACTACCATTTCCTGAAGGCAATGTACCACTTGAACCACGAGGGGTGCTCGGTGTAGATCTAGAAGATATTTCAGGTGGACCGGATCCCTTGCGTAGATATGACCAGGAACTTGTGCCAGAGGATAGTGCGTTTGTGGTCAATCTCATGACAGAAAATGCAAACAAGTCGACGGTATCATCCTGACAAACCAGAGAGAGATGAAAAAGACTAAAACTCTTTAGTATTAGTGGACAGTATAGTCTACAGATACCACGACAGTTTAAGAATCTTATCAACTCAACAATCTTGGCTAAAATGAATATTGCGAGTGAGGGATTTGTAAACATACAGGTGAGAGAGTTGTTGACACCAGTAGATCATGAAATAAAATCACAGAGTGGCATCGAACAGTCCCAGCACATGAATCTAGCACTCCGACGAGAGACTGTACATCTAAATAAATACTAGTCAAAATAGTGAACTATTGTGTAATTGTGAAACGGATCATCTGAGGGAGCAACAAACCTGAACTTCAAGTGCGGCATCTCTTGCTAGAGTTAGCATCTGAACTGTTCCACGCTGTTTCAAAGTTTCACGGAAGGAAGGTAACTGATGTTTCTTACCAACAAAAAGATCTGCCCCAAAACAGAAAACCTATTGAGAAGTGCTATAACTCAGGGATTCAATGGGCTAAGATTTGGTGGATATCGCTTACCATTTAAATAGTCTGTGATGAATGGATACAAGTGCGATCTTATAAGTCCTCCAGTTGGTTCTTTTTCAAGCAATGCCCTAATAGACCCGTGAAACATAAGAAAGAGAGAGTGCACTTCCTTAAGCACTCTCCGCAATGCATCAACCCTCCATACGGCTTCAGTGTCCTTATTTTTCTCCACAACCTAGCAAAATCTTAGACAGATAAGACTTTGTTCTGTATATGCATATGAATAAAAGTGCGATTGATTCAAGTGCCAAAACAAGTGAAAGAGTTGAGAAAGTTGTACCATGACCATCCATATATCGGGCTCGGCCTCATAGAAAACATGGGAATGTCTCTCTGCTTCTATTACTTCACAAGCTACCTCCGGAGAGAAAAGTCTGCATTTATATTCCATAAACCACGTCTCAGAAACACCCAAAAATACAGGCAAAAGCTAAAACAACACAAAAGACTAATGTGAGCATGAGACAAACAACAGCAAGCTCTAGTAGCTGACCTGGTGAACGTGATAAGCCCTTCGCTGAGGCCAATAACAGAGAGCTGAGTCGAAAAGGTAAGATCAGGAGGATAGAAGAACAAGATCTTGTCGAGTTCCTGACCTTCGTTTTCGCCTCTCGTCAAGTCAAAGACGCAAAGACGAAGGCTTTCACAAGTAGAGCTCATGGACGCCATTCCCATATCTTCTAAGAACTCATTCAACACCTTAAAAAGAAAAAAGAAACACATATTCGGAAATCAGGCAATAATACTAACTAACTAAACTAACTCTGTATCTTAAAATTCATAACTTTAAGAGGGCACATCATCACCAGAGAAGCCTATAACAACTATTGAAGACAATTTACGATTTTGATCATTGCAAAGTTGATCGATTTCGTCGAGAGAATAGCGAAATTCATATAAAATTAGGGGAAATTGATTACCTTTGAGAGGATGAATCCAAAGAACAAAGTCCAAGGGAGTGATGATCGACCTTCAATTAGTTCAAACAAAGAGAATCGCAAAGTTGATGATTGATTGGTGGATTCAGATCGAGGCGAATCCTCCACAAAATGTTTGTTAGCAGCAAAACTTGACGTAGCATAGGGTAGGTAGGTAGGTGGTGAGAGAGGAAAGGAACCAGGTAAATGGGCCACCGGGTCTAATAAATGGACTCGGGTCGTAAAGAGGATCTTCAGATTCTCATCGGCTTACGTCATCATCAATTCAATTGTGTGTGTTTCCAATGATTCTCTCTCTTTTGTTTTTTTTTTGGTTTTAGATTTTTCTAACCGCACGTTGTCACCTTAACTATAAGTCTATACCCCTTCGAATAATTTGATTTTGTCTCCTCAATATCTATCTATGAATAATTCCACTAATTGATGAATATATGCACTAATTAGCACTTTTATGATAATGGTTAAACCGGTAAATCATTCTCAGATGAGTCTACTACTACTAAACCAATATAAATTAGTTAAGAATCGGTTTGCATTAACCTCTCTCTCTTTCTCTTTAATCCAAGTAAAGTATCCAACAACTCAGCACAAGGGGCCAAACCAAAAGTTTCTTACTTTTGCTTCTTCTTCTTCTTCTTCTTCTTAGCATTTACTCAAACCAAGTCATTCATTCATTCCCACAATCCCTTTTCGAACTTTTAGTTTTTAGGGTTTCTTCGTCGGAGTTTTTTTTTGGTGGATTTTTCTCTGTTTTATGGTCTCGAGACGATCCATCTGATTTCTGTTATCCAGTACAATTCGATGACTCGTCGTGGGTTTTGAAAGTGGAAGTTTTTATAATTTTGTATAGCTTTCTGATCCTTTGCCTTGTATGATAAGAGTTACAACACCCCCGAGATCGGTCTTGATTTCTTTTTAACTCTAGAGGTTTGAAACTTCTTCCTCTCCTTACTTTTGATTTTTCTATTCTTGCATCTCTGCATCAGAGCCTTGTAATTGTTTACTGCATCCTTGTGTACTTGATTTTGTTTTTTTTCAGTATCTGGAGATTGGCAACAATGTCTGAGCTCAAAGAGAGTTTGCTTCCTCCAAGACCTGCTTCAGCTATTAACCTTAGAGGGGATGCAGCAGCTTCTCGTCCTTCTCCATCAGGGAGACAACCTCTCCTTGGACTTGATGTTTTGGGTCTCAAGAAGCGTGGCCAAGGCCTCAAGTCTTGGATCCGTGTTGATACTTTTGCCAATTCCCAGCTCATTGAGGTCGATAAGTTCACTATGATGCGTAGATGTGATTTGCCTGCTCGTGATTTAAGGCTCCTTGATCCTTTGTTTGTCTACCCCTCCACTATCCTTGGCAGAGAGAAGGCTATTGTTGTTAACTTGGAGCAGATCCGTTGTATCATTACTGCTGATGAGGTTTTGCTCTTGAATTCCCTTGACAACTATGTGCTTCGGTATGTTGTTGAGCTGCAGCAGAGGCTAAAGGCAAGTTCTGTTACTGAGGTTTGGAATCAGGACACTCTTGAATTAAGCAGGAGGAGTAGGAGTAGGAGTTTAGACAATGTCTTTCAGAACTCATCCCCTGATTATTTACCTTTCGAGTTTAGGGCTCTTGAAGTTGCCCTTGAAGCTGCTTGTACCTTCCTTGATTCCCAGGTCAGTGGTCGATTCAGAACTTCTTGGATTTAGTCTATGCTCTGCATTAATAGTTAGATTTTACTTTTAACCCTTTTTTGTAGGCTTCAGAGTTAGAGATTGAGGCATACCCATTATTGGATGAGCTTACCTCAAAGATCAGTACTTTAAACTTGGAGCGTGCGCGTAGACTAAAGAGCAGACTTGTAGCATTGACGAGAAGAGTTCAAAAGGTTCGGGATGAGATTGAACAGCTAATGGACGATGATGGGGATATGGCGGAAATGTACCTAACAGAGAAGAAGAAGAGAATGGAAGGATCTTTATATGGTGATCAGTCTTTACCTGTTTACAGATCGAATGATTGTGTTTCTCTGTCTGCGCCAGTTTCTCCTGTTTCTTCTCCTCCTGAGACCCGTAGACTTGAGAAAAGCTTGAGCGTTGTAAGGAGCCGGCATGACAGTGCTAGGAGCTCAGAAGGTGCAACCGAGAATATAGAGGAGCTAGAGATGTTGCTGGAAGCATACTTTGTTGTCATCGATAGCACTCTCAACAAGCTAACCTCGGTAACATAAAACTAAAAACCGCTCCTTTTGTGTTCATTCATCATCTTGTTTTTGAACAGCAGTTAAAGCGGTCTATAATCATCTGCAACTCTCTTTACTCTTCAGTTAAAGGAGTACATTGATGATACCGAGGATTTCATCAGCATACAATTGGTATTCCCTTAAAAATCTTGATCTTTGTTATACATATATCTTGTTTGCTTAGAAAAAACCATAAGAAAAATATTTGGAATTTGCAGGATAACGTACGGAATCAGCTGATCCAATTCGAGCTGCTGCTAACTACTGCGACATTCGTTGTAGCCATCTTTGGGGTTGTAGCAGGGATCTTTGGGATGAATTTTGAAATAGATTTCTTTGAAAAGCCAGGTGCTTTCAAATGGGTTTTGACCATCACTGGAGTGTGCGGCCTTCTCATATTTTTGGCATTCGTCTGGTTCTACAAACGTAGAAGACTCATGCCTCTGTGAAGACATAATAACTGCCCTGACACGTAGACGATTGTGTTTACTGTTTATGTTACTTAAATTAATACATTAATCGTCTGTGACCTTTTTATATAAAGATGAAACAGTGTCATTAAGGATGAAATACAAATTACTTGAAGCACCGACATGAAATGAGAAAGAGAGAGAGTGAAGCATGTTTGGGAAGAGATCTCCAACTGTGATGACCATTTATTTCCGATTAAAGCTCTGTGATCAGTCTTTCACTCTCTTCATCACACACTCAACTCCATGGCTGATGCATGGCCCTCTCCTCTCACTTTGCTTTTGTCACAGCATGCATGCATATATGGTGCTCTTCTTTACCAAATCACTTTGCTTTCGGGAATGATTAGGAAACTCTTGAGCTAGTTTCCCAATCATTCCCAAATATCCCACCTTCACTTTTTACCTTCTTGCAGCTTTGTTAGAATCACTTTCATGAACTTCTTAACCTTACCATTCTTGAAGATAGATGAAACGACACCAAACATACAAAAGCAGCAAGAAGGACCTTTAGAGTTTTAATATTCAAACTCTGATACATGGTCCTATGTATTATAGCAAATACTAGAATTTCATCTATGAAATTGAGAGATACAGACAGTTATAAATAACTTATATATCAAACAAAAGTGATGCGACATGCCTTTCTCAGCATAAATCCTGCAAATGAAGAAAGAACAAGGGCAACATATATATTTCTTTTTGGAAGAACATGTGCGCGATGTCCAAAAACTATATATGTTATGAACACTTTTCTCTCCGGGTAAAGAGTGCATTTTTCACAAATGGAAGTCTTGATGATAAGGTCTCTTGCTTCTTGATTCAGTTGGAAGGCTGAAGCAGTTAATAAGGTAACAAAAAATTGATTGTATTGTGAGAAGAACAATCTAGTGACTCACAATTTTATGCATGTAGGATTGCTAGGACATAGATAGGAGTCTGGAAGTTGTGGGGGCGAAACCATCTTTGTGTATCCCTTCTATATCGTCTGAGAGTGTTAAAAGAACTTGTGAGCAAGATGCTTGCTCACTAAGGACCCCACCCCAAGCAACGAATCTCTGCAGCACAAGCTGAAGTGGATACAGATAATGTAAGTTATGTTCGGGTCGTTGTGTCGGGTTATTGGAATCCGGTTTGGTTTATCGGGTCGGGTTCGTTGTAGGTCCGGTTTGGGTTGACTATTGGCTTTAACGAATTGACCAGTTATCCGTTTTTCGCCGTTTGAAGGTCATTCTCACTCAATTTAATTCAGATTTATAATGTCTTTTGAAAGTTTCAATATTTATCATAAAATTTAAAAGCTAAAAACTTTTAATATTTATTATATTTTAAATTTTAATTTATTTAAATAAAGAAAAGAATTTGTTAGAAATGCTTTTTTGAGATACCTATTTCTAAAAATACATATTCTTTTGGCTATTTTATTTTTGTTATCTTTTAAACAATTATTATATATTAAATTAACTTGTAGCCATCATATTAATTTCTTTTGAACAAATAGCCATCATATTAATTAATACCATTTTTTTTTTACCATTTTCATTTTTGTTTTCCATTTCTAATAGCCACTATATTCGTCGATTTTAAAAATTGTCAAATTCCTAAAAAGAAAGATGGTAGGTTTTATGATGTACGCGATTTAACCAAACTCGATCTCATAATGTATGGATAAACAAATTGCATATGGAGAGATCTAGAAGAGGATGTGAATTTGTAATAAAAATAATAATAGAGAATTTTGTTAGTTTTAGGGGCTTGAGATTTTGGTTAACTTCCAAAACTTCAGAAGATTTAGAGTACAAATAGAAATCAGAACACTTAATTGGAAACACTACTGTTGTATATATAAAATTTGTGCAAAGCTAGTTCGTCTTGCCAATACACATAAATAGGTTGGCGGTAAAACATCTCTATAGCAATATTAATAATTTGAAGTTATAATCCTTAGGTCGTCCACCTAAACTCTTAAACGACTAATCATGATCAGAGATCTCTCTAATTAACATTTTTTTTAATTTTCTATATTAAGATACTTATATATATATATACATATATATATATGTGGAAATAAAATAAATAAGTATGGAAGTAAAAGAAATTAGTCTTCTCATTGATTAGCTTCAATCACGTAGCGAGTTTTTTTTGCATATGCCTATTTTCCGTTTTATCCGCGATTACAATAGCGATGTCGAGACGATTCTCTTCGTAGTTGTGCTGACTCAGAAACTCAACCGTGCTTGAGATGAAGTCGCGGAGTACAACGTATAGGGTTCCGTCTTCCAACGCGGGTAACGACAGTTCTCTACGTCCACCAGAAAAGTTACTGGTCTATCATCCTTATGAAGATGATTGGTGGTAATCCTGAAACCCTAATGGCTTCTTTTGTTAGGATTTTTTATTCACACTAATTTAGTTGGGTCAGAGGATATATATATATATATATAGAAATAAAAGAAATTAGTCCCATCATTAATTAACATTTTCAAATAATTTTTCAAAAAATAACTTATAGAAATTAGAAAAATGTAAATTATTTTATAAAATATATAAAAATAATAATATTATTATATAGTTAAATTATTTTTAAAAAATAAATATATTATTAAATTGAAGCAAGCAAAATATAATTTTTTTGTTGGGATACTTAAAAATCGATCAGTCATGTTAATTTGTATTTATTATGTGTATATCCAAAAAAAAAGTTTACCCTCAAATATTTCATTGTTATAAAACAGTAGTCTTCGGATAACTTTATTACGATAATTCTCGGATCGATGGAAGTTTTGATTCAGGAATTGTGAAAATGACAGCTAATAGTGTTGGGCTGCTTCGTACCTTCCAGAGGTTGATAATTTCTCTTGCTTGATTAGTGGTTCTTACTTCTTAGTGTATTTGTGCTACTAATGTACTGCAATTTTTAGACCGTCCATGTTGATCAAATGTGTTGTGCCTCAACTATGAATTGTGTTTACATGGGAGGTACTTTAATACCTTTTAACCAGTGTTCAAGAAAGCGCTAGGCGGTATGTGGACGGTGACCCAACGCCTAGTCGAAATTTTAAACGTTTTTAGGTGGTTTAGGCGTTTACAATATAAACATTATATATATGATATTATATGTAAAATTATATAAAAATATATGTTAGAAGAAATAAATAATAATAAATCATAAACTAAAATTAGTAAAAATACATTTCTTTAATTTAGATTAATAACATATAAACATTTATAAATATTTATATGAATATAAAACTTAAAATTTTAAATATATGTAGTTAAAAATAAAAACATACATTAAAATAAAAAATTTGTGATTTTAGGCAGTCTAAGCGGTCGTCTAGGCGTCTGCTGAGCACCTAGCGCCTAAACGGTGGCCGTCTATACCGCTTTCTTGAACGGTCCTTTTAACTCTTGGTGATAATTAGTTTTATTTCACTCCAATAAAGCAAACGCTTGAGGTATGCTTCCTCAATCAAAAATAAAGGTCAGAATACATACATCTAAAAAGTTGGGCCTTAGTAAGGCCCATTCATATAACTTTCTTTTTATTACTATTTTAGACCCGTATTTACTTTTTATTTAGTAATTAGCCCCATCAACTTAATAGTTTCATCTCTTCATCCCACCATAAATAAAACGGAGTCACCAGCTTTGGAAAAAAGATTCCATCAAACCTTTCTCACTCCCTATTGAGAGCTATGGCTGCGATTGTTGCCATTGCTCAACAACTAACGCGAACGCAACAATGGCGGATTGTTAAATGTCAATCTCTGCTACGTGCACTGTCGACATCGTCTTCGAGCTCATCTTTCCAAAATCATTCCTTCTCTTCAGCATTTCATCGAACAGGTCTTGTGCATTCTCAAATCTTCACGCAAAACGTACCACGTTTTGTCTCCTCCAACCGCTTCTTCTCCACCCAAATCATCTCCGACTTCTTAGAGATCAACCGAGCCTTGGCTCCGTTAGAAAAGGGTCTGATCGATTTAATCAGACAGGTCTCTGAGCTGGAGTCAGAGGCGGAAGCCATGGCTTCTCTAGAGGACTCGTCGTTTCATCTAAATCATGAATCTTTCTACTCTTTAATCTGGGAGTTAAGAGATGAATGGAGGCTTGCCTTTCTAGCATTCAAATGGGGTGAGAAACGCGGCTGTGATGATCAGAAAGCTTGTGATTTGATGATCTGGGTTTTGGGTAATCATCAAAAGTTCAACATTGCTTGGTGTTTGGTCCGTGATATGTTTAACGTTTCAAGAGATACTAGAAAGGCCATGTTTCTCATGATGGACAGGTTAGCTTTTGTTGAATTCGTTGAGCTATATAGAAAGATTTGTACTACTAGGTATTGAATTGATTGTCTTGGTATTGATATGTAGATATGCTGCTGCTAATGATACTAGCCAAGCTATTAGGACATTTGATATTATGGATAAGTTTAAACACATTCCTGATGATGAAGCATTTCAAGGATTGTTATATGTCCTGTGTAGACATGGGCACATTGAAAAAGCTGAAGAGTTCATGCTTGCAAGCAAAAAGCTCTTTCCTGTGGACGTTGAGGGATTCAACATCATTCTTAATGGTTGGTGTAACGTTTGGACTGATGTGACTGAAGCAAAGAGGGTTTGGCGAGAGATGGGGAATTATTGTGTCACGCCTAACAGTGACTCTTACAGTCACATGATCTCTTGCTTCTCTAAAGTTGGGAACCTTTTTGATTCTCTCAGGCTCTACGATGAAATGAAGAAACGGGGTTTGGCTCCAGGGGTTGACGTTTACAATTCTTTGGTTTATGTGATGACCCGTGAGAATTGTTTTGACGAAGCTATGAAGCTTTTGGATAAGATGAACGAGGAAGGTTTAAAGCCAGATTCAGTCACCTACAACTCGATGATACGCCCACTTTGTGAGGCTGGAAAGCTGGATGTAGCCAGGAATGTATTGGCAACCATGATAAGTGAGAACCTAAGTCTCACAGTCGATACATTTCATGCATTCCTGGAGGCTGTGGATTTCGATAAAACCTTAGAGGTTTTAGGCCAAATGAAGATTTCTGGTTTAGGTCCTACAGAAGAGACCTTTCTTCTCATTCTTGGAAATATGTTCAAGGAAAAGCAACCGGAACATGCTTTGAAGATCTGGGCAGAAATGGATCGTTTTGAGATAATGGCTAATCCTGCTCTTTACTTGGCTACAATACAGGGGCTTTTGACATGTGGGTGGCTTGAAAAGGCCAGAGAGATATATTCAGAGATGAAATCAAAGGGGTTCCCAGGAAATCCTAAGCTCCAGAAACTGCTGGAGGAGCAAAAGGTGAAGGGGATCAGAAAAAGCAAGAGGATAGATCTTCGAAGAGTTGGTTCTCGGGTATCAATATACAAAAAAGAATCAGATAGGGGTAAGACTTGAAAAATGTGGATCAAACGACCACTCATGTATCAGTTCTCAGACCTCACGGTCTCCACTCTTCTGAACTGTGATATGTGCAATCTCAATCTGCACGAGTCCAGAATCTCCGGTCCCAGCCCACCTGTCTCATTTGGCTTGCCTGCTTTCACTACATCCGCCGTGCAGTTTTCCAGGTAATCTTTCTTCCATTCACCAGATTTGCAACCATGCTGATTTATTCCTAAAAAAGAGTATCAAATAATCTGCATTAATAATCATTTGCAACCATGCTGATTCAGGATTCTCTCTCCGGATTACATGAAAGACGTCAGAAACTTTTGTTATCCTTGATTGCTGCACGTCCATGCATCGCTGCATGTTCCAGTTACAGTAAGTTAGAAGTTCAATGTGTTATGGCATGAACCAGACCGTGCAAGAGGCAAAGGCTGAGTTCAGTGTGTTTCAAAGGCAAGATCTTCAGAGCTCTCATTGTCGTTTTTCTATGTTCTTTGGTCCTTGGACTTTTTTTTCTTATAATTCTTGTGTCATGACACATGAACCAGTGATGAGTGTGATATGGCCTTCAATTCTTTTGAGTGTTGCAGTTTTCATGCCACCTTTCAAGGAACCACCATTTTCCTCCATTTCAAAAAGCTAAGGGCCCCTTGATTATGACTTGCTTACTTTAGTTGCAGGCTTCTGAAAATTGATTGCTTAGTCACTAGTATTTTAAAACCTAACTTAGTTATAATTGAGAGCATACCAAGTAAACACAAAAAGAATAAAATCGAGAGACTTCTCAAGATGAAATTAAAGTTGAACTAGAATAGTATCTATTCTTCTGGGTTTTGATGGAATCTGCATCTCGTTCATATATAGTTTACAAACATTACAACATAATACAATTCTCAAAAGCTAAAACTCTAAAAGTTACATCCAACAATTTCGAAAATGAAAAAGATCAGATCAAACCTCAAACCACTACTCTGCATTGGCCTGTTTTAACCTCTCCGTTTCGATCTACTGCCATAAAATTTTGCCGGAGGTGATGGAGAGAACTCGAATGCAATCGACGAAATGTCCATTTCCCCTCTCAAGATTTTCACAACTTCACTAATATCAGGCCGTAACTCAGGTGCTTTCTGCAGACAAGCCAAAGCCAAGTTAATGCACAATCCTGCTTCTTCCTTGTTATACCCATCCTTCAATTTCTCGTCGACCAGCTCAAGAACATTCCCTGACTGAGCTAATTGCCTACACCAGCTCACCAAATTCGCCTTTTCAAGTTTCATCGGAGATGCAAGGACGTGTAAAGGCCTCCTACCAGAGATTATCACTAGAATCAGTACTCCAAAGCTGTAGATATCACCTTTCTCCATCAAGTAACAGCAACCGCCTCCATACTCTGGCGCTATGTAACACAATGTGCCTCTCATACTCGTCGTGCTGCTTAGTTCACGGCTGAACAAATCCCCACTCCACATCTCACTCCCCATTGATCTATTGTTGTTGTTCTTCTTCTTGCTGCTGCTATTGCTTTTCCTTCTCCATCCCTTTCTGAAGCTAAACTCTCCCCCAGCTTCTCCTTCTCGGTCCTCCACGCTGTTTTCACCTTTTTGATGGAAACAGTAACGAAAATGTGGAACTTTCAAACGATTCTTGAACTTAATTCTTAGAATTCTAATCTTCTTTTTGTTGTTTCTCTCATCTTGATGCTCTTCCTCTTTCCACCGTTCCTCCATATTCCTATGCTTCTTCTTCTTTTTCAATTTCTTCTTTATCTTTCCGTTGATTTCTTCTTTCGCAAACTTCTCTTGTAGAGTGTCAAACCTAGACTCATGCAAACCAGACTCATCTTTATCGATCGTCCTAGTTGAAACTCCCAGCTCAGGGGTACTACTGATGATCTTCTTCTCATCATCCCAATCAGGATTCACCGTGTCAATCTGACTCCCTATCCATTCTCTAACATAATCTTTACTACAGAGTTCACCACTCCCTTCTTGCTTCCACCACCAATCTCTCCCCCATTGCTTAGATCCTTTCCCTAAATCAAGAACCGAATTGGGACTCAAATTCATCTCCTTGCTCTGATCAAACTCATGATGATCCTCCTCACATGACAACACAACATGGTTCACTTTAGAATCATCCCCATCGTTTGAAACCTCTTTTCCTTTTGTCTCACCTTCCATTGCTAAACTCATCGGATTCAGATTCATTCCTTTAATGTTACGGCTCGTTCTACTGTTCTTGGAAGACGAAGAAGCTTGTAGAGCAAGAGCAAAGTCAACCTCATGATGCGTTGGAGTGCCAACAGCGGTCTGAGGAGTGCTCTCTCCTCCGAACGTTGCCGACAGTTCTTGACTTTTCCCCAAATCTTGGCTGAACAGATCAACACCGTAACCTCCTTCCATTTTGACCCTAGACAAACCAAAATCCGAAATCTTTGCCCTGAACTCAGAATCAAGAAGAACATTACTAGGCTTGATGTCTCCATGAATCACTGGCGGGTCACATCCGAAATGCATAAAGTCGAGAGCTTTCGCAACATCGAGGATGATACTAAATCTCATTTCCCAATTCAAGCAAGAGTCTCCATCCTCGTTGAACAGAAGCTCTTGAAGGCTCTTGTTTGGCATATACTCGTAAATCAAGAACCTGTGATTCTTCTCGACGCAATATCCTAAAAGGGTAACTAAAAAAGACGACTTTAACCCGCCAAGAATCTGTAACTCGTTCTGAAACTCGGTCTCTGTTTGAAGAGAGAGGCTGTCGAGTCTCTTAACCGCGAAAAGCTTGCCGTCTCTAGTAATGCCTCTGAACACAGTACCAGAGCCGCCTTTACCAATCACATTGGATTCGTCGAAATCGTTTGTCGCTAGCTTGAGCTCCTTGTAAGAGAAGAGCTGGAGCTTTAGTGGCGACGCAGCAACGTCGAAAGGGATGGTTCTAGAGCGGTTGAGAAGAGATGTCCAGAGGTGGTAAATGAAGTAGAGGATTGCGAAGAAGATTACAAGAGAGGATGAGATTGTGAGAATCAAGAAGAGAGTTTTTGTTCTGTTGATGAATAGCTTTGGTCGGGTTGGATTTGGTCTTGAAGGCATGTCTCTCTCCCTCTCTGTTCAAAGATGGAATCGTTTATGGAACATTCAGTATCTTTCTCTCTGATCAGGTTTTAACTCTGAACCTATATCTAGCTATAGTCGTTGAGAATGTCTTAAGAGGAAAAAAAGCTGTTTCATGAGTTTTGCTTTTATTTATTTCTTTATAGTTTTTTACTTTAGAGAATTACAATTATACTATTTCACGTTTTTATTTCAAACAAATTATACTGAGAAAATCGAGGTTCAAACTGCGTAATAATTACATATAGAGAAAAAAGAAGAGGTTATTTTATAGTGGAGAATGGATTTGACAAAAATATAAAAGGACAAAAAAAAAATTATAGTTAAAAAAGCAAGAAAGGAAATGATAATGTTGTTTATAATGATGATGTTACTTTGCTTTTGGTAGTGGATCACATAGTAATGTTAAGATTAGACTTTCTTTTCTTTTCTTTTTTTGTTAATTGTACTCTCTTTTATTTTGTCCTAGTCGTCGTTTACTTGCTAAGTTAAGATATGGATTGAATATTCGGATAATTAGGGTAACTCAGCTCAGTGAAGGTATTAGTTAGTTTGTTAACGAGATTCAAGAAGAAAAGAGAAGAAATTTAGTTAGTTAACGAGTTGAGTGGCGAAGTGTTCAAGATCCGCTTTGACTGCTTCGGGAGTTATGCATAAATTATAGATTTTGTACTTTTGCCCCATATCTTTAATATGCACACATCCCACCCACCCCCTTTTTGCAGTTTGCATACATTAAACTAATACTTAAGCATAAGAAGAGCATTGCTTTTGATTCACACTCTTGCGGTTGAAAAAGACATTATAGCTGTTTGGCAAAACGTACACGAATCTCAAAGATTGCAATGGATTTTTTTTTGGTATGGTTCAAGGGATGTCGACAAAAACTTGCGAGTATTATGGTATAGAAAGATCCATAAACGATTCTGGTATTGTTACGACAAATATAAATGTCAAGTTCGTATGGAAACAAAAATAACTCTATGGGATGTCCCATTCTTTATGATGTGCTAAAGTCGTAAGTGGGCGTCTCTGTGGACCAACAAATGTCATGTGCACTCAGATTTTCAAAATCTTCGTTGTTCAAAAAAAAAAAATAATAAAGAGAGAATTAGTCAGAGTAAAAAAGAATCTCCCATTCACCACTGTCTTTTTTGTCGTGAATTGCCCTTACAGAGAGTTACAGAAGTTCTATTTGAACCATTATAATCATAAATTTTTTTTTTCTTTTTCGAAATTGGTGAAGGAGACACGATTGATAGTGCTCTTCGTAAATTCGACCGAGTTACTTTTGTTTTTCTTCTTATAACAACAACCATAATAATACCGAAAATATTAACAAATACGAAATTTTTAAGTCCTAAACCATAATTAATTACTTTCTAATAAAAGGGCCAGTCATGCAAATTTCACAAAAACTCCATTGAAAGAGGCTGAAATTCCTATTTTGCCCCTCTAAGCTAGAATCTAATCCCAATCGATCTCGTACGACGGATACTTCTGCGGCGGCTCCTCCGGGTCAGCGAACGTGAAGTCCGAAAACGACGAAGATCCCGATCCCGCGGTGGGAGGAGATACAGCGATCGAAGGCGACTACTCCTCGCGGACTTGACCTTCTCTGATGACTGATTTGGCGACGAACCCACCTTCTCAGCCTTACCTAAGGTTTGGTTAAAAAGCTCAGTTCATGTGCTGATTAGAATTGTCTACGCTGCTTTTTTTTTTGTTCAAGGATGAATGATTCAATATTTGACTTTTAAGATTGATGATTGTTTGGTGAGAAAACAGGACGTAGGTTTGATCGGTGGTTCTGTTCAGGGGTAACGTTGTCCGATTCACCGGACTTTTTGAGTCTTAAAAGCAGCGGTGTAGAGATTGTGGGGTTTACGCGTGTCCCACAAACTTATCATTATTCTAGAGCTTATTATTTTCTTGGGTTTCGTAGTTGTTTGGGCTGTCTTTTTGAATGTTGTACTTGGGCTTCTTCTCGTAGTGTTACTAGTATTTTGCTTCATGAATCATTAATACTATAAAATTTAGGGTTAAAAAAGGAAAATAAGAAAGAGGATATCGAAACATAAATAAAATAGGAAAAAGGGAATAAAGGAGTCGAAGATTGTTTGACTAAGGAACTATTTAATCTGGAGCGTTGAAAAATTCAGATGATGAAATCGTGACCGTCATAAGTAAATAGACTGAAAAATAGAAATAGGAAATAGAAACGTTAAAAAGGGAAAAAAGGAAATAATCGAGTGAAAGATGTTTGACTTAGGAATGATTTAATCTGCACCGTCATTGATCTATAAATAATGCTTCACTCTTCTATCTAGGGTTCGGTTTGGTCTCTCTCTCAGGTCTTAAATCTCAATTGCATTGCTTCAGATTTTTATGTCTCTTTACTCTGTTATTGTTCCTTCTTCTTAACGCTTCTCTGATATTTTTTGTTTCTTCGTCTTTTGCAGGTTTTTTTGGTAACGAATTTATGATCCGATCGTCGCTTTTACCCTAGGGTTTGGTGGTCTCTCTCAATTGTACACATGCCTTGCGATTTTTAACCTCTTCTTCGCTTTGTTATAATTCTTTTTAACGCTTCTCATATCTTTTTTATTTGGCCTTCCCTTACTAACTAAGTAAGTTTCTTCTTCGTCTTTTGCAGGTACTGTTTTGATATCGAATTTATGATCCGATCATCATCGCTCCCGACCCCAGATTCTGAATTTTCACGCATTACTATGGCTTTAATTTTCATAAATTCTTAATTCCTATGTACGCGATTAAGATGTGTATGCCACGGCTCGCCCTTCTGTCTTATCATGTTTAACTTGATGACAAAGTAACACGGACATGCGACAGGTTTTTGTCTTGTTCGATCATCTTTTCTCGAAGTCTATACTTTTGATCTTATTATTATGTTTCATCTGATTTTTTTTTTAACTCTTGCATCTGTTATTGTAGATTGTGGAGGATGCGTTGCTCGGTGGGTGATGGTTTTCATGGATTGTTGTCTTCTCTGCGCTACATCTTCAGGTAGTGTTCTTCCTTTTTTGCCTATATGTTTTTTTTCTTTAATTTAATATTGGCTAATTGTTGCTCCTCTGTTTCTTGTGTTTATTCCCAGATGACGTTCTTGCTGTGTACATGACATTCAGATGAGAGATCGATGATCCACATATTATTCCCTACACGAGTTTGTTCTTAAAATTTGTCCCTTTTTAACTATTATTTCTATTCAATGTCTTGTTAATAAATCTATATCTCTCTTTGATGCAGATCGTGGAGGCACCTGGGGGACTGATATGATAAAGTTTGTGCCTTAGACCAAGTCTCCCAAAGGTACACTCTCTTCTTTTGACACTCTTGTAGTCAGGTAGTGTTCTTCCTCTTAACCTCTTTTTCTTAATTTCTTTCTATATAAGCAAAAACCCTTCTTTCTCTCTTTGATGCAGATCACGAGGAACCAAGGTTTCTGAGTTCAACTTTCAGGTTACCTTACATCTATACACCTTTTTGGCCTTATCGGTTGTTTCATTTAATTTTGGCTAGTTATTGCTCCTCTGTTTCTTGTGTTTTCCAGATGATGTTCTTCTTGCTGTCATGTCTCATTATATCTTGAAGGATTCCTTTGATCTGTCGTTACTCCCTGTGGCCTGTTTGACAGTCTCCCTTTGTTATATCCCAGGCAGCATCAAGAACCTGAAGCCTCTTTGACAGGCTTTGATGGAAACGCTTCTTCTATGTGCCTACGTCTTGCGGTGGGTTTTTGTTTCTTCCTCTTAATACATCTTTTACTTTCGTTTTTTGTTCTGTTCCATACGTTTCTTTCTTTGTTTTTGCAGGTGTTTTGGAACCCAATTATGATCTGATCATGGCGTAATCTTCTCCATGCTGCTATGTCTTCAGGCACGTTCTCACAGGTTCCTTCTTCTAATTTAAACCCATCTCTGGTTCGGTGGTTTTTTTCTAATTACAACTTGCCGTTTTTGTTTTGTTGGTTTAGATTTGTGGAGAATGCTACGATTGATCGGTGATGGATTTGACTGATCGTTGTCACTCTAATTCATGTTGATTTTTCTTCTAGGGGTTTGGTTTCTTAATTTGAATCGTTCAAGGCCTTTTTTTATATATTATGTTCATGCGATTTTTAACTTTTCTTCGCTCTGTTATATATATTTTAGATTGTGGAGGAGGATGCGTTGATCGGTTGGTGATGGTCTTGAACTTTGATAATCATTTTTGTCTTCTCTGCGCTACATCTTCAGGTAATCTCTTGGACCTTATTGTTGTTGTGACCATTGGCGTTTCTCTCCACAACTAATCTCATCTTCAACTCCGACCAAGGTATACAAATTTTTGTGATATTCAACTTCTTAGCTAAGACTAGGTAGGAGCTCTCTTTCTATCTATCTGACGTTTCTTCTAAATTCTTAAATTGTGCAGAAGCAGATCCGAGATGGTTTTGAAGAAAATTGGAAAGTCTCATAACATACCTCAACAAGTTCGTGTTCTTCGTAATCCTCCTGCTTCACCATCTGTGTAAGTAACATTCACCACATGTTAGATTATTTCATTATATTTTATATAACTCTGTTGTCTTCTAACTCTCTGAACCTTTGATGAATTAGAGATATGGTGCAAGCCAGTGTCGTTTTGCAAGTGTGGATCGGAGGACCTTGCTCTGTCCACATGACAGCAACTCTCACTCTCACGGGACAACCTGCAAGTGGTAACGTTTTTTTTCTTCTTCTTATCTGAGTCATTGCTTGACCTACTTAAGTGTTGTGCAGCAGATCTTATGCATTTGCCAGGAGAGCCCACGAGAGGATAATAAGAGTCAGATGAATATATTTAAAGAGTTAAAAAGATGTTGGAGGAAAACAGTTGTCTCTTGCGTTCAATCCGAACGGATCTGTGCTCGCTGCTGGTGCGGAGGTAAAAAAATATAGCTCTTAGATGCATTCATCTCTTTTTATAGATGACAAAGAAATCAACTCTCGTGGATCTTACGCATTCTCTGTTTTGATGCAATACAGGATGGGACTTTGAATGGCCTAGCTTGCATGAAAAGGTTGCTTAATGGTGGTCCACTTTGTCGGGTTTTGGAGGTGAGTGCTTCTACTGCTGTTCCCACAGTCTATCAAAAGAGAAGGTAAGTTGTGTTTTGCTCTTACTATATATATCTTTTAACTTTATATACAAACTTCCAGCATTATTGTATCGGATCTGAGGAGTTTAAATACTGAAATGCAGGTCGAGATGTTTGCCTCCTGTAGATTTTATGGAGACAATGCAGGTAATTTTTAAATTTACTCCCTTATTTTTATCTGCCACCATCTTGTGTAACTATATAGCATCTGATTAAATAATTTGGTAATTGTGATCATGACGAGATATAATTTGCAATTTAGGTTTTGAGTATTATTATGTGTCTATAGTTTGATCTTATCATATTTTGCATCATGCCCTTTGGCTATAATTACTTTTACCTTACAAAACGACAGATTCTGGCTTCTCACGTTTTTCAATTTGTTCTCTCTCTCAGGTTCTGAGCCAGCCAAGCAATGTCCCCTATCTTGAAGGAGATTCTGCCACGATCCAAGATTTGTTTGTTGTGTTCTCTTGTGCTTCTTTGTGTAATTTTTACATTTACTCCCTTATTTTTATCTGCCACCATCTACCTTAACAGGTGAGCGTTACGTTACACTGTCGGGTTTTTGTTACAATTTAGATCATAATTAATGCGACTGAGATTTTTGTTTTAATATGTTTCTGTAGGAGAATTAGAATTCTTGGAGCTTCGAACTCAAAGCCACGGTTTGTTCTAGAGTATCTATCTATGGTCCAATTACTCGGTCATGGTTTGTTATCTCTCTTCTTCATTGACTTTCACCTGATGATTTTGTTCTCTCTCTCGTGCAGGTTCAAGAGCCAGCCAAGCAATGGCCCCTATCTTGAAGGAGATTTCGTCCACTATCCAAGGTTTGTTTGTTTGTTCTCTTGTCCTTCTTTGTGTATTTTACTTTACTCCCTTAACTATTGCATCTGTGCGTCTGTACAAGTAATATATCTTAACTGATACTTGACAACTTCTTCCTTTTTATCAGTTTACTAGGAAAACAGCTGGTTCGTGAGTTCTCCTCTTTATCTTGGCTTTCGTTATTTTCTCTTTTCTAGGGCTATTCATCTGTTCTCACGGTTCTTTTGTTTCATATCCCACAGGAGGCCTCTGAAGAACGATTGCGAGAATATCCTGTGATGTGTACATCCTTTGGCGGATGTTTACATCATCATTGGTTTGAATTACAATTTTAAGGTTTAATTATTTTGTGAATTAGATAAAGGAGATCATCATCATTCAAGCAAGGTAGAGACCATGTACAACTAATTTCCATGAATGACACCATTCCATGAGCGAACGTCCAAGAAGAAGAAGAAGAACACCTCCACTCCAGGTTTATTTCGTATCATCCTTCACTTATGTCTGATTTTGTGTTATTATTTGTTCCTTGTGTAGCTTTGAGATTTCATAATGATCAGTGTTTCTCTTCATATTGAATTTAAAAACAATTTGCAATTTGCTTAACTGGGAATTTTATTGTTGTATGGACATGATACGAAGTGGAATTGATAATGGTGTTGTTTTGTTCATGTTGTCCTAGTGTCACCACATTATTGCGCGCGATCACCAGATCCTATGGTAAGTTGATTTATGTAAAAATTAGCCCTTAAGCTTGTCTGTTGGTGGATGATTAGAATCTCTTTGCACATGTTTTAAAATATGCTGCATAATATTAAACTCAAACTCTCTTTCTTTGTGAATTCATTATCTTCATAAATTTTGTACCTTTATGTGTGTGTTTTGATTGCATATCCACAGGCTGACATCATTGTTCGTGGTTCTGCTGTTTGGAATTCTAGTTTTGCCTTGAAGTTCTTAGACCAAGTCTTCCCAAAGGTACGTTCTCTCTTCTTTTTGACACTCTCGTAGTCATTCCATCACTGATCGGCTGGTGATGGTTTTATTTGATGGATCTTTTTTGTCTGATTTTGGCAACCAATCATTTGTTTTAAGGTGCAGAGCATACTTCAGATTTTTGATTGAAATTTTATCTTAAGATATGTCTTGTGAATTATGTTTTTTTTAGTATTCTAATGATGATTTCAGTCTGCAGCTTGCTTATGGACCGACGTGGTTATTGGGGAAGACTCAGTACATTAATTATTATAACATGATGACAAAGTAATTCGCTTCATATGTTTTTGTCTTGTTCGATCATCTTTTCTCAAGTGCCTCTTGTCATACCTGTTTGCGGAACAGCTTGTGTTGGCAAGTCCACTTATAGCTACACAACTTGCCAAATGTCTCACAGGTAACTCAACAGTAACCATTATTCATCTTTTCATTTCATTCTCATTTTTTTGTAACATAACTGTGATTTGTTTTGTCTTTGCAGGTATCAGTCTGATTTTGGCAACCAATTATTTGTTTTGAGGTGCAGAGCATACTTCAGATCTTTGATTGAAACTTTATCTTAAGATATGTCTTGTGAATTATGGTTTTTTAAGTATTCTGATGATGTTTTCAATTTGCAGATTGCTTATGGAGCCAACATGGTTATTGGAAAATACTGAATGGAGGATAAACCTCATACAGCAGTAACAGGTAACTCGCCAGTAACCTTTCTTCATATGTTCATTTCATTCTCATTTGTTTGTGATTTTTTTAATAATCAGTATGTGCTCTTTTGTCAGACATGGTTTATGAGCTACTTCGAACAACAACTGAGTACGTTTTTCTCTTTTCTAATGTTGTTACATACTATAAAGAAGATACCCAAACATGTGTCGAGTTCCCTTTGGAGTTGGACTTGCTCCCCTTAGATGAGCATTGAGCAGTAACCAAGATTCCCAAGTAAGTGACCACGTTTTGGTTCCATAAAATGATCTTGAGATTTCCATGTCTTAACATCCTAACATGTTATCATTTTGTTTCTTCAGGTTTCTACAAAATACCATCTTTATGCCATTGTGGAGCATCTTTTGGTTATTACTCTGCTTAAGTTTGATGACGCCATGGTAATATGATATAACAGTTTTATTTGATTTATGAGTTTATACTGTTCTTCACACTACTGAAATCTCGATTTTGTTCCTCAGATGATTGCTGGGCTGAAATTGCTCGTGACAACATGGTATTAAACACTTGTTTGTGATTCCTTACTTGTTCTGCAGTTTTGCTGGATGTTATCTTCGTCAAATGTGTTTTCCAGGGAAGTCTGGTGCGAAAGAAGTCAACTTTCCCTTCTGGTATTATAGCGCTTGCGGTTTATATTCACAGCAAGGGCAGTTTAGGCTCGGGATTTACTCAGATGCCAGGTAAACTGCAGAACTTCAGTGGTTCGAGGAATGAATTTTACACTTTTCCTGGTGCTAACATGCATACACATTTTTGTCCTTATAGGTATTTTACTTGCATGTATACACTTGCAGCAAAACCATGCCAGGTTCTTTAGGCCATGAGGAGCATGATGCCAATACGTTTGCAGACAGTGAGTAACAATACTTGGGATCAAATTTCAGGGAATTGATTACTTGAAGTATGAAAACTGCAACAATGATGGGTCTAAGCCGACTGTCAGGTTAGTATAATTGATGATATCAGTTGAGTTTCATGTGTCCCTCTCTCCCTTCTGTTAGTCTTCTTCCTAAAGCGTCTCAGAATTTCTTTTGTTTTGTTCCCTAAGTAAGTTTCTTCGTCTTGCAGGTGTTTTGGAAGCGGATTTATGATCCGATCATAGCTGCCTCCTTGATACAGAGGAATTCAGATAAGTACTTACACTATTATTCTCTTATACCTAAAACTTCAGAGCAGTCTTAAACATGTAAAGAAGGGTCACATAAATGTTTTTTTCTTTTTTTTTTTTATAATCATCTTTATGTACAATAAAGTTAAATATTTTTGGAGCATTGATTAGATATCACGAGGATCAACAAAAATCACGGAGGAAGAAGAAGAAGAAGATGTCGAGTTAGTCCAATCGGACGGTTCAGGTTCACCGGAGAGTTTCTTGAGACACCAGAGATCTTGGGCCCATTAAAGCCGTTTCCAATGAGGTACGGCCAAAGCCACCGCGTCTGATGGGCTAAGCTCTGCCGCTAGAGCTCCACATCCTCCGTCGTATCTCCCAATGTTGTGGACAAAATAGCATAAACTTTTCATGGGCCGTGGACCGTCTTTGCCTTCCATGTGCATGACATACATGAAATAAACCCAAAACTTGTCGAACACGTTAGGGAACGAAGGTAATTTCATCCATGGCATACAAGAATCGAGAAATCTCAAACCGGAGCAAACCGCGTGAGTTAACCGAGAGACGCCTTTCAGTTGCAGCCTGAATACATCTTTGGTGCTCCAAACGCTTAATATCGCAAAATTAGCTTCGCGGTTTGATTTGGTACCGTGTTTTTCATTTGGCACGGCTATAAACGTTCCTAAGCTGTTACGGCTGGTTAAAATTGCATCGATGTCACGAGGGAAGAATTCTGAGTCTTTGAAGATTCGAGTGTAGATTGATTCGGCGGTTTCGGGAGTTAATCGAAGGATTGTGATATCTGAACCGATCGGTTTGGTATGGGCGTGAACCGGCTGGACCAGCAATGTCGGTGTACGGAATTTGACATAGGAACATTTCTTGGTGAACAAGTTAATGGAAGGCTCGTTGGTATAATCAGTCGCCATGTACGCGTAGGTTGCGCCTTGTTGCTTGAACCATTCTTCAAGTCCTCGCACCAATTTCGTTCCTATGCCTAAGTTCCTGCTCAACAAATCATATTCAAAAGTTAGCTATGGATTAGTGCTATGATCATTCATACTTCAAAGAAAACTTAATAAATCTGATTTGTAGGAAGGGGGATTAGTTTAATTTTGAGAATATAAATTATGTGAAAGGAAGGATGAATTGGGGTTGATACAAGTGTCAACAAAGGGAAATTTCTTATTTTTGCAACACCTAATTAACTGAATCTTGGAATAAATCGTCTACTTTTTCTTTAAATTTTATTTTAAAAATGGTATTGAATTCGAATTTTGTAAAAGCAAAACATATATTCTCATATTATTATATACGATATAGTAAATGAATATGTCTATAGATTTTCTACCATATCACACGCCTCTTCTGGCCAAGATAAACCTTCACTATATTTCCAAGTCTGATAAAGTCTTTTGTTCACATCTTATATTTAACCACCGCAGTGTTTTTTGTTTTTTTCTAACCAACTTTTAATATGCAATAAGAGGAATTCCGCAATAAGAAGAATAGGGAAAGCTTTTGTTCAGAAGTTAGTTAAAAACGTGGAACTTCTTCTGATTAACTCTCAATATTTATTTATTTAACCAAACTTTTATTATTAGATTAACAATCTTATTCATTATTTTATGCTATGCCTAAAGAATGTCCACAAGAATATTACTATTTTACCAAGAAACTTTCACTGTTTCACAGTCTCTAAATAGGCCTCACACTGTGACAATGAATTGGGCCAAAACAGATAGTGAGGCCTATTAAGAGACCCACCCAATATGATGAGTTGTTTTCAAGTTCAAGCAACGAGACTCAGATTTTGTCGGAAACGAAACAAACGTACGGCGAAGAAATGGGGATAGTGGCCGGGATCGGAGTTCTGTTGCCATTTCCGTTCTACTGGTGGCTATGGACGAATCCTCAGTCATGGGTCAATCTCTGCGGCCGAGGAAGAGACCCATCGACGATGATGGCGCGTGTATCTCACGTCCTCAAAGCTGCCCAACTCCTCTCTCTCTTCTCCGTTGCTTCTCTCTCCTGGCCGCCTCCGCTCTACTTCTGGCCCCTAATGGCCTTTGGCCAGTTTCTCAACTTCAGGTACAATCTTCAATTACTCTCTTTGCTTAGTAGAAATCGAATGCGTTAGATCGATGAAATTAGGAATCTTTTAGTCAACCCCAACCCCATTAGTTAGCTTGATTCCCCATTGTGTAATGCCTCACTTCTCCGCGGTCTAATCTTTACTTGTTGTTAAAGTTTTGTCTTTTTTCAACTTTCAACCATCGAATCTGGTTTAGGCTTGTAAAGTTATACTTAAAAGGTCACATCTTTGACAGCTAGGCGAAGTTGATGTTTGATATATTAGGGCACTTTGTTGTATGGTCTGTTACTGAGCTCTCCTTCTTGTCAAGTTTTGTTAACTTAAAAAAGATCACAATCTTTTGCAGGGTATATCAACTGTTAGGTGAAGCTGGAACATATTACGGTGTTCGATTCGGGAAGAGCATACCTTGGGTGACAGAGTTCCCATTTGGTGTTATTAGAGACCCGCAGTATGTTGGGAGTGTCATGTCTCTAGTGGCATGCCTCTCTTGGGTTCCATTCCAATACATTCTCCTCTGGTCTCTCGGTTACGTTTTCATGATGTTTCTGGAATCAAAGGAGGATCCAAATGCTCGCGCCAAATCCGTCTCACCATAATAATCCACTAGTTAGAAAAGAAGCTCAACTCCCAAACTCAGGTCTAGTTTGATTTCTTTTTTATGAGTCTGTCTTCTCTGTTTTGTAAGCAAACTGATTTTACACTCTTCCTTCCTTTTCTCCCTGTTTTTGGTAATCTATAGAATTGTTGAACCAAGCGCAACTATGAGATAAGCAATGATAACCTTCCCTTTTAAATTAGGAGCCAGCCTCTAATGTTGATAATAATCTGTCAGTTTACCATCCATCTGTGAGGCAACAAATTACACACAATTCGTCTCTTTTGCATATGCGACAGTGGATACACATATGTAATAAACAAAAACTGAAGGCAACATTTATATGATTAACAGAACTTGAAGGAGCAATTTCGTTATAATTTCGATGTGTAGGAAGCATCTGAAATAAATACAAAATACAGGGAATAATTCAAAAACTAGAAGAAATATATTAGTATGTATATATAAAAAAGATACGAAATGTCGGGAGACACTCGAGTACGAACGAACGAAAGAAGAAGTTTTTGTTTATTCTTTCGACGGCCTTTTTTATTTGTCTTTGGCATGGTGGATTGATACAAGACAAAAACAATTCCTAATCTGTCTCTATACTAATCAATGATCATTATAAGCAACCAACTCTTTTTTTTTTCTTTTTTAGTTTATAGATCTCAAACCTATTTTATTTTATTTTTGGCTTCATCGGGTTTTTGAAAGAGTAGACTTTATTTTAAGACCCATTGTTTGGATCCGCGATCTATTGAAATTGAAAGTTGAAACACACTTACATTATTACTAGACTAGACTAAATTAGGTGCAGCCTAACAACAACAGAAGATTCGACCCGTATGTTTTCGGGTCGGGCAAACAGGGTAACCTAATAAAGCGGAGAAACCAAACGATGACGTGTGAAAGAGTGATTGGTTAATGACAACTTCTCTTCCGTCGTACTCCTCTTACCTTCTCCTCCTCCTTCAATTCGATTCCTTTCGTTCTCGATCGGAAAAGTCATCCCCTTTATCTTTGCTTCTCCGAAGTCAGAAAAAAAAAAAAAAAAAAAACTAAATCTTTTGTGTGTTTGTCTCCCTTTCACTTTCTTATGAATGTAGTAGTAAAAACTTACTCATTCCCGTGATCCTCTAGTAGTAGTAGTGAGATAAACAAGTTGGGGCTCTGTCTTGATTTCGCTAGAAGAATTGGGGGAAAACTTTTTTAGGTGAAAGACTTCATTTAAGTTTAGTTTTGCTTAAATGCAGCAGCAGCTCCTCCTCCTCCTTTATTTCTAGTTTTTATCGAAATTGGTGTAGTAATCAATCTCTTGGAACTGGTTTCAGATTTTTATTTAGGGAATTGCACTTCTTTTGGGTTTTTGTGATCCAGCGTTTAAACCATTCTGGTGGTTGAAAAAGGGCAATCGGAGACTTTTAGGTCAATGTCAGCTCCACCGCGAGTTCGTTCTGTGGATTCATCCGACCGAGGAGAATTCCGATCAGTTCTTGGTCCCGCCGGTAACAAGCCCCAGCAGAAACCGTTGTCAAAGCCGGTGAAGAAGCAAGTGGCTGACAAAACTAAAAAAAACCCAACCTTTACAGCGTCGTCGTCTCCAAGTCCGACGAAGAAGACGCCGCAATGCTCGCCTCTACTAAGCCCTTCAATTCTGAGACGGAATGGTATCTCGATGTCCGCTTCGTATTCTTCTGACGCGTCGTCTTCTTGCGAGTCGTCGCCGTTGAGCATGGCTTCTACTTCTAGCGGGAAGAGGGCTTTGCGCCGCCGAAATGGGTCTGTCTCTTCTTCTTCACTGAGAAGGAATCTTACTGAGGAGAGAGATGAGAAGCCTTGTGGTGATTGCTTCTCTGATGGTCGTAAAAGATGCGCTTGGATCACTCCCAAATCTGGTAACCATCCTTTTCAATCTCTCCTCCTGATTCATCAATTCAATATCTTTCTGGAATACGATTCTCCGCGTATCAGTTACTGTATGTAGCCAACATCTTCAATTGATGATTGTCTTTAAGCAATTGAAGAGTCAGTCTCGATTCTGAGTTTTAAGTAGAGTTGAAATGATTTGTGTTCTCTTTCTTTGGGAGTTAGTTTTTGAACGTAGGGCACAGAACTTTGAGTATGCTTTGTGATTAGGTAGATCATATCTCTATTGAACAACAACCACAGAGATTTGTAGAGATCAGTTTATTTTGTTGATGGGATAGGCTAAGTCTTTAAGCTTTTAGCTTTGTCTTGGCTTGAGTCTTTTCCTTTGGTACGACTGACCGGGTAAATTTGTTTTTGTTTTTGTTTCTTGTAAAAGACCAATGTTACATTGCTTTCCATGATGAAGAATGGGGAGTTCCTGTCCATGATGATAAGTATGTGATGGTTTCTCTCTATACCGACATAGTTTTACTGTTTTGGGAGATGCTCTTTGTGATTTTCGTTAAAATTGTTTGCAGGAAACTTTTCGAGTTATTAAGCCTGTCTGGTGCTCTTGCTGAACTCTCTTGGAAAGACATACTTTCCAAAAGACAATTATTCAGGTAACCGAGAAACCAAAGCTATTGTGGTGTTATATCTTCAGACTACTTATGAGGTCGATTCTCAAAATGCTTTTGCTATATATAAACAGGGAAGTTTTCATGGACTTTGATCCAGTTGCGATATCTGAACTAACTAATAAAAATATAACATCCCCTGACATTTCTACCACCACGTTACTATCAGAGCAAAAGCTACGGTCTATCCTCGAGAACGCAAACCAAGTTCGCAAGGTATTTTATCATTTTATAAGCCTGATCATTGTTTCTGTGTTTCTTAACAAAATTACCTCTTTCTCTTACTGTTATTGTTTTTTTTTTTCTTCTCAAATCCAGATAATAGTTGAATTTGGATCATTTGACAAGTACATTTGGAACTTCGTTAACCAGAAACCTACTCAGAGCCAATTCCGGTACCCACGCCAAGTCCCTGTGAAGACTTCCAAAGCCGAACTGATAAGCAAAGACCTTGTTCGCAGAGGCTTTCGCAGTGTCAGTCCAACGGTTATTTACTCGTTCATGCAAACAGCTGGTCTCACAAACGACCATCTCACTTGCTGCTTCAGACACCATGATTGCATAACAAAGGACGAGACTGGTAATTAAAGAAAATCCAAGAGAGCATAGTTTAACAATGTACTGCTTAGAATGCTGTGTTTGCATTTGTACAGATGTTTTTGTTGTCAAGCTAGGAGGAGTTTCTAAGCCGAATGTATTGGAGATTGTATGAAAAGGATTACATGTTACATTTTCAGTATCAATGGATTATAATCTACTCTCTCTCTTTCTCATGAAAATTTTTCAATCTATTAACACCAACGGAGTTTGAAACTAAACTATTTCTTGGTTTGATTCTGTTGATACAATCTTCCGGTAACAGCTGCGGCTAAAGCTGCTGTAAAGTTAGGATCTTTTGTCAAGGAAGAAGCCATTTGCTCTACCAAAAGTTTCTGAACTTCTGGAAAATCGATTCTTGATGTTGGGCTTGTCACTTTCTTGGATTCAATCAGATCTACTGTAGTCACCGCCGCAGTCAAGCTACTACTTCTGTTGGCGGCAGCAGGTTCTGTAGGAGAACCACCAACAGAGATGTAGCGGTTTAAGTTATTGTTGGAATCTATCTGCGATGGCATTGGATGGTTATGTTCACCCTCATAAGTCGCAACCAACACTGATTGATCCTCCACGCTTCTCTGAACCTGAAGAGAAACAAACATAGAATCAGAATCAGATTACAAAGTCTACCAATTTGTACGTGTTACATATTCCCATTCATAATTTTAGTCTCTTTCTTTATCAGTACCTTCTTTTTGACTGAACAGATTGGAGCACAAGCACACTTGAAGTAAGCTCTTGGAGATGGATTGTCTCTAGTCACCTTCTGTCCATATTTCCTCCATTGATACCCATCTTTCACAACCTACAAGAAACAATAATATCAATAAACCATATAAGTTAAAAGTTTCTAAAGATAGAGAGAGATACCAAGTTTTCATGTAAGCTTACAAGGGTAGTGTCAGAAGCTTCGGTCTTGTAATAGACCCTTGAGACTTTCTCCTTTACAACAGTCTCTTCTCTCTGCTTTTTACACAGATACTCATCTTGATCCGTTGAGCTACTTTCCGACGCTCCACCGATAACCGCCGAACTGAATGCGTCATCTCTGGTCGGAGATTTGCGTTTCTTGGGAGGACTGGTTTGGTCTCTCTCCGTCATGTTGCTCTTGTTTTCATATTCCACGAGTTGCTTCCTCAAGACGTTGTAGTTGTCACACATCAAAGTTAGCATCTCCGAGAGCTTCTTGTTCTCAGCACTCACTCGGTTTAATTCTTCCACCAAAGCACTTGTCTGCTATCATTTGTTATATAATTGCATGACGGTAGTAACCAAATTTTAGACATACGATGATAAGTTCATATAATTTATGATATACCGTTCCAATTAAATTTCAAGAACCCACCACATGAATTATTAACAAAAAAAACAAATTGCTAAAATTATGCATTTATATACCAATTATATCTCAAACAAACGTGTGTATGAAAATAGATATACAAGTGGATTTTTTTAGATATTTGAGTTGGTATATTAAATTTTCGAAACCAACCAAAAAAAGTATAAATATATATATATATATATATATATATATATATACTAAAAATGTCCATGGATGTCTTATTAATGAAGAATACGATATATAGAAGCATACCGGTGGATCTTCTTCAACTCGCATACGAGTAACGCCGATAGTGAGATCTAAAGAAGTATCGACCAAAGATGATGATGAGTACTGATCCATGTATATTATGTTATGTAGGAAGTAGCTAGGATGAAACTTCGATCTGGTTCTTGTGGATATATATGTGAGAGAGTTCCGTAAGTCGAGGAAGAAAGATTAGAGTAGTTAGAGTCGATCTTGGATTCTTCTTCTCTTTTTTTTTTCTTTCTCTTATGGGATTGTGGAAGAATGAAAGATTTTGATTCTATATATAATGGAGTGTTCAGAGAGGAAACAAGGTGGAAAGAGAGAAAGGAGAGGAGCATGTGCTTTTCATTTTCATGCAATAAACTAATGGTCTTATCATTTTTTTGTCCTTTTACTTTTAGTCATTAGTAATGACTCATTACAATGACTCTCAACTCGTCTCTCTAGGGTCCACCTTATGCACACACGTATTTGGTCCAATCTCTTATAGTTAACCAATTACTTCTTTTTTTTGTTTACTCGATATATACATATGTGATGCAACTCTTTTTCTTGATTTTTATTTTAGATAGTAGTAGGTTGACATTCTTCTTTATGAAACAAAACATTTGGTTTGTGATCAGGTTGTGGTTGTCTACTAAATATAATAATAACATGACTCTTTTCCACGTTTGCTTTAATATGTTAGTTATTATTATATGAATTTCCTTTCTTTACAGTATATAGCCGGCCTAAACTTAGATTAACGCTTTTTAGACAACTTAATGCATAAAGTAAGGACTACAAACGACATGTGGGATAAAATAAAATGATTGGTGGTTATATGTATAATAATAATGAAATGTAGTAAAATGCGTGCTTAATTAGAAAGTTTAATGCATGGTTTAGTGCACGTTTCAAAGAAAATGACAACTAGTAGGTAATATAGACTAATACTAGTATAATAGAGTGTGCGGAACGTGGTTTATAATGTTCTTCTAACGTAACGAGAGATTCTTCAGTTAAAGTAATAAGATGAGTATTTCCAAATTATTAAGTAAGTATACGTGTGCCTCCTTGTTTCGGTCAAAGTCAGGCCCACACGGCTTTTCAAAAACCACTAGACAAATTGACAGTCCTGTGGTGAGGAACTTTATCAAATCTTAATTCCATTCTTCCCTCGTTAATTTGGCTTTATTTTAATAACACCAATTACAAAAACAATAATATAAAATATTGAGGAAGAAATACTATTTGATGAGATCCTATGTTTAATTACACATTTTTAAAAACATTATGTTTAATTACACTTATACTTTTTTTTTTGGGCAAACAATTACAATTATACTAAACTGAAGCATTTTACTAGCTAGATTTATACCATTTGTTATCATAGTTAAGTTGATCCATGTTTGTGATCCCTAATAACTTATAAAAAAAAATTCGGAAAAGGTTGTAGGCTTGTAGCATATAAATCATCACACTATAATATTGGATGATAATTTGTTACTACGATTACTTTTTACTAAATCAATTTAATTATTTGGTTTTGGATCAGCAGCATACGTATTCATATTTTCTTTAAAGTCAAGCCTGCTCGGGATTACATAATCTACTTGACAATTTTGGCTGACGAAATTTATCAAATCTCAGTTTCCTACTTCTTCTTTCCACTTATTTTGCAATTAAACCGTTAAAGAGAATGTCAAAATGTTATACAGATTATTAGGTTTGGAGATAACAGAAAAACGCATATACCCTCAATCCATTATCTGAAATCGTACCTTGACTGACCTAGATATGGAATCTTCATGTGCCAATCATTTTGGACTTTCTCATGCATATTACATTATGTATCATTTATTCTTTTCACATCTCATTTTACCATCGAGCCTATATAATATCTGACATATATTATTATAGAAGTTAGTTTAACACAAACCGGGATTGTACCAGCTATGTTTTCATGTATATATACATTGTCTAGTGCAGAAATTGTGAATAATAGAATTTGATTAAAATCTCATCATCATAATCACCGTACTCTTCTTCTTTTTCCTTCGTAGAGCTTGATCAGTATGTTCGTCTTATCTTGATCTCCATTCTTTCTGATTGAATTGTATTTATGGAGAATCGTACTAGCTGCGTATAAAACTTACATTGTCGAAACCATTCATTATAGAAGTGCCAACTTACACACACTAGTGGAATTTTTTTAATTCAATCTATTTTGTTTAAATAACTTTAATAAAATCTGGTTGTATGCAGAAGTCTAAATATAGTCTATAAAACCCTATCGAAAGGTAATATACATCATTAACAAAAACAAACGTTATATACTAGTACTAATTACAACCATGTTAAGTAGATTAAGTTTCGATATTTAGAAGGTAACTTGATCATTCTCTACTGACTAGTACACTCGTAGAAAAGTAGGGCTACTTATAGTAGTTTTTTTCTTCCTTCATTCAAAAAGAAAGAGACTGAAATGTAGGTTGGTTCTTATAACACTCAACGAACAATTTGGTCACAAACCATCATTGTTAATATCCTGCAAAAGACAAAAACTCGTAACTTGTAAGTTTTTATAATCAAACATTGAATTCATCGTCAAACACGATGCATGTTTGCCTGTTTGGGAATGGATGTCCAGACAAAAACTAAAAGACTTGCCGACGAAAAATAAAGAAAATCGAAATTGTAGGTCGGTGATGGAATAATTAGACGTCACGGATGATGAAGTCATGAAAATGAAAAAATACAAGTGGACAAAAAAAGAAAAAATCAACATTAAGAGAGACACAAGGCCAAGTAGTGGTAGTTAGTAGTAAGCCATAGCGAAAGAAAGCACAATTCATCCTTTCCTGTATTTTTAAGACTTTGACCTCTTTGACCGTTGACCACGTTGACGCGGAAATACACACACTCACGAACGCACGAGTGGTTTTGGTTTACTTCTTTGTC
Source organism: Camelina sativa (assembly GCF_030686135.1). Lineage (NCBI taxonomy): Eukaryota > Viridiplantae > Streptophyta > Magnoliopsida > Brassicales > Brassicaceae > Camelina > Camelina sativa. The sequence goes on from NC_141886.1 coordinate 31,216,279, forward strand.
GTGGTGGCTGTCTTCTTCCGGTCATAATATCTAAATCTATTTCTCTCTCTTTTTAAGTTTTTTTCTTTCTTTTCTTTTCCTAAACATCCTCATCCGATGGAGTATAATTTTAAGGTATACTATGATCGATGGAGGAAACAAAAAGGTATAATATCCGTACGTTTTTGATTAGACCGGAGTTTATGAAGAATATTTTATCGATAGAACCAATTCACACTTGCTCGACCTTGAGTTACATACATACATATCCACTTCTTGTATAAAAATACGAAGTCTTTATAACTTTCACTTGTTAACTAAGCATATAATATCGATATTTTACAATTTTACATTATGTTTCATACTTTCATTCGTTTTAAAATAACTGTTAACTCTCATTCAGTATTTTTTTCTTCTTTTACAAAATCAATATCGTGTGATTATAATTACAATGTAACTTTTGAATATTGTAATAAAATAACGGTATACTTATAATATTCAAAGTTTTTCAGTTTGTATAATACTATTCGTGGACATTAAAAGTTCGACTCTTTTTTTTGGTCGACATAAATTTGTTTAAAAAAATTGCTGAAATTTATTAGTATTCTTGGTTAGTTAAGCAGTAGGTCCATTAGAGAGAGATGCATTGAACTTAGTCCGATGGTTTCGATTTGGCTTTACGTTTTGTTTGTCACTTGTCTGTTTTGTTTTGTTGAAAAGAACTATTTTTTCTTTATGGTAGTCTTGGTAGATGGCCGACCAAAAACAAAAAAGGATTGTGCATGCACAATTCGGTTTTGTAGTGACTAAAATTATTCTCCTGATGAATTCATTGTAATAGTCTAAAAGATAAGTCAGTGCACGAACGTGCATCTAATAAATTACTATTATACGTAGTTTCATACTACTATTCCTATCAACATTTTTTCTCTCTCCACTGATGCAGTAATTAAAGTGTAAACTTTGACGAATATATATAATTCCACGTGTTTTAAATTGGAGATTGAACTTAAATCCTTTAACAAAAAAGAGATTGAACTTAAATCACAGAAAATAAAATTATATAAACCATCTAAATGACAACTATGGTGTAGTGTGTGAAACTTCGTCTTTTTAGTCGACGCGAGGGGTCGATATTTCATTCATTGCTTTGTTATAGCATCGTCCCTTAGTTTTATGTTGGAACCCATAATAAACCTAATTTTAATAGATTTGTGTAACATTACCGATATACCAGTCAAGAACATGTATCTAATTCTTATAAATCCACACTTTAATTTTCTCATAAAGAAAGAGTTCCTAATTATGCTTTCTAGGCTTGGCTTCAATTCTAATTTAAATTTATATATGTTTTTCTTGGTGTACGAAAACAATTGCCCTCTCTTTCTAATTCTCAGCAGTCAGCAATATGTTGTGGATATTTTTTAATACACATGTTTTTCTCCTTTTGCTTTCTATCGTTTCATGGTTTTCGACTAAATCTTGGTCTAACTATTGCACAACTCCTCAATCTTTTCAAAATTGGGGTACTGGGTGACTAAAATAAGGATAGAGCGTGTGTGGGTCACGGGGGTTATCTTCTCAATATGTAAAGCCCATAATTCATTTATTAGCTATTTGAACTAAACCCATTAAACCTCTCGTATTTCATATAAAGCCCAAAATTTAAAAGTCCTAAAAGAGTAGTAAGCACATACAATATCTCTATGTACATCGTCGACTGATTTCATGGACTCGAGATATTAACGGATACACATGGTCGACTAATTTAATGGACTCCCAGCTCCATATTTCTCACAGAGTCAAATTTTTCCGTTGACAAAAATAATAACCGAACGAAACCAACAAACTTATTAAATCCTCGATTACTTGATTCATTTATCAGATAACTTAAATGATTAAGAAATATATATTGGTAGGGTATACATTGTCACACCTATATAAGTAAATAACCTATGCATAATAATTTATAACAAACTGACGCAATCATTTCATATAACCCTGCACTCGTAGATTCTCCAAAAACGGTTTCTTAGACATATATTATATTACTGATTTGTCGCGATCATTTCATATATCCCTGCACCGGTAGATTCTCTAAATAGAAATTCAATGGACTACAATTAATATAGATAAGAACGTTGTATATGTACGTAAAGTAAGTCAACTTGACATAAATTATATAGCGAAAAATACACAATTGTGTCAGCTAGTTTTATCTTGACTGCTAAACAGTTCCTTATTTTATTCACTTTCGATTTCGAAACTGTAGTAGAAGACTTTAGCTGTGCAATCTTAATAATTTGATGCAATCAAAGAAGCTGCTTTTCTATTCTGCTTGATAAACGATGGCCGTAGATTGTGGGGGTCAAATTAACTAAACATTTGGCATATTCTCTCAAAACTGATGCTTCCGTTTTTGGGATATATATTAATTGCATGAAATCAATGGCTCATATCTTTTCGATCGTACGGCTAAAGGTATTAAAGCATCTTAGTCAACTAAAGAAACAGTGGGAAAAACAAAACAACAGTATTCCTTCCGTTTCCAAAATATATATAGAGATTCCGGTTCTTTATCATTTTTACGTAAAAGCTACTCTAATTTTTCTTATTCTTTTTAAACCTACTCTAATCACTTATCAACGAGACGAAAGAACCTATGGTGGTAATTCTTAGCTCGCCTAAATCTAATCATTGTTCAATGTGTGAAAAAGTCAGATTTCGTAACAAACTAAATCCGTAGCTCGAAATTAATTAAGGCATCTACAGTTTTTGTGTAGACATTTGTTTTGAATGGGAAGCCGAGAAAAGGCATTTTGCATGTGTGGATGAAACGTGATTATTTTGTCAATCAACCAGTTTTTTCTATACTACATGTTTTGAGTAAGTTAAAATAATAACAATCAAGTAGCGGAAAAAATTTATAAAATTTTCTCTTGATCCGCATACTACATAGAACCACGACAATATACATCTATATATATACATTTTTTTGAGACATTATAAATCCTGAAGTTATAATTTATTTACAAGTATGTCATTAACATTAAATAATTAATTTAATAAACAAATCAACTTTACTTATATTCAATTTTTTAAATAAAAACTAAGTGTTTTAAAAGGTAACAAACATAATTGCAAATGTATAAAAATTTTATTTCCTTATTTTATAAGGAGGTGAATGAAGAAGTTCACCCCGAGAAGTATTTTCATGAAAGTAAACCCGTGAATCCAAGTATTGTTTTTTACTTGATAAAAATTTGAAAAATTGATTTGATAAAAAGTGACTTTTAGCTTCACATATTATATTTTACTTTCATGGGTTTCGTATAATGAGTTTTTGCAGAGTAAAAATCTTTAAACATGTTGCGTGATCCGCCTAGCATGGGGGGTTTGGATTATAGAACCAACACTAAAACTATTAGTTTATTTCATATACTATAGATTTATAGTCCAGTTTGGAAAATTAACTCATAATTTATTTAGTACATGAACTATAAAATATTAAACATACTTCTTAATATTCCAAAAAAAAAAAAATTGTATCCACATAAAAAAATACACTAGCATACCATATAGACATGTGGAAAACAAAATTAAGTATTTTAAAATTTTATATTCTATCTAATAACAAATATAATGTAATTAGGTTCTAAATTGTATAAAACATAAGAAGAAAAAAAAACATTCTAAACAAAATTAGAAATTAATTAGATAAAAGTTAATTAATTGCGAATTTGAAAACTAAATATATTAAATATTATTTTTTAAATACAATAATTTATAATTTAGTAAAAACCTAGTATCAATTATGATGTCTCCTCCTCGTTTATTATTAATATTTTTTTGAAACAAAGCCAAAAAAACTGAAAATAGTAAGCTAATATCAATAAATTTATAAGTAATTTTACAAATACCTAAATTTATACATAATTTGTTAAGAAATATGCCCCCCCCCCCCCCCCAACCAAAAAAGGGATAGTTATTTATTAAAAATATGGTTCGGCAATCAAGATAAATTTTGGCAACAAAGCTACAAAATCCTAGTAATTTTAATTTGCTCAATGAGTTTAAACGAACACTGCAGAAAGAGGTATGGATAACTGAAAGTAGAACTGTACTATTTTACCAAATCCATGCTTCAACCGAATCTTTCTTTGATGTATCTCGATAAGAATAGAAACAAGAATGGTGTTGTTTTGATTAGGGACCAAAGAGAAAGCCGCCCAATTAAACATTTACAGAGAATCTACGAAAACACTGAAAGTGAATAGGACCCCACCCCTCGATCGAGTTGCTCAGATCCAATCCAATCGTCACTTACACACTCTTTGGACCCACACCCCTCATCAATTTGTTCCTTTCCTACTTTTCAACATCCTCTTTTGTTTATTACTACTAGCTAGTTTGCCCAGTAGTATCATAATCTTTTTACGTTCATTTTATTATTATAAATTAATCTATTAATTAAAGAGCTTAATCGGCTATATCAACAATAATATCCGGTTCGATTTGGTTTATATTTACTATTTGCTGGAAAAAATTTCCCACGAGTTTTAAACTTGGAATATTCTACGAAATTTTTTATTTGTCCTACATCTCTTTTATCGGATTGGATCATATGCATATCTTTGATAAATAAAAAAAGAAAAAAATCGAGAAAGAAAGAACACTTAAGACAAAAAAAAAAAAAGGCTTTAAATGTACTTTGAGGACCCAACAGAACACACTTCATCGTCTTGTCACAACCTTTGAACTTGCTTTTTCTGAGATCTCTCTCACTTTTTCGTTCTCCTGCTACTACGCTTCTTTTACTCTCTGTTTTTTTTGTTTTTTTCTACTGAGATTCCGAGGTACGTACAAAGGATCCTTTTTATTTATTTTTTTAATAACATTAAAAAAAACCCTTTTTTCTCGGTTACAATTAAATTAACATGCTGTATAATTAAAATCCACCTATAGAGTCTATAGCTATCTTCTCCCCAAAAAACCGCATCCCTTATATATATATATATGGTTATTGTTGTAGTTTATTTATGCTAACTAAAGAGAGAGAGAGAGATTAGGAAGAGAGACGGACGGCTATGGCGGCTACAGAATCTGGACGGTCTCAATTCATTTCGAGTCCCGGCGGTAACAGAAGCTTCTCCAACTCTCCACTCATCGAGAACTCTGATTCCAATCAGATTATCGTCTCTGAGGTTTGTTTTTTTTTTCTTTCTTGTTGATGAATTTATAATCTCAAGATTTTAGCTTATGAATAAAATCTGTTTAATGGATTTCGCTTAAACCCTTGATTAAATCTTAATTTTGTTTTACCTTGGAAAAAAAACTCGCTTGATTATTAAGTACTGTAGTAATTAATCAAACTAAGTAGCAGTTTCTGAGTCAAGAAATCGCTGTCAGAGTCAACATATCAGACTATTAAAATTAAAACAGAGAATCTTGATTTTTCTTGGTATCTCATTGGTTTCAAAAATAATATGAGATTTGTTTTATTTGTGAATGCAGAAGAAGAGCTGGAAGAATTTTTTTGCTTACTTAGGCCCTGGTTTTCTCGTTTCAATCGCATATATTGACCCTGGAAATTGTAAGTTCTCACCTTCTTTTTTTTTTTTTTTTGGTAAGTTTTAGGTTATTAATGCTTTGTTCTTCTTCTTGTGTTTGCAGTTGAGACTGATCTGCAATCTGGAGCACAATACAAGTATGAGGTGCGTTCCTACTCTCTGTAATTTTTTTTTTTTACTTTTACCTGTTAGTTACTTTTCGATATGAACATTCTTGATTTCTTTGTAAAAAAAAAAACAGTTACTTTGGATCATATTGGTGGCTTCGTGTGCGGCTTTGGTGATTCAATCTCTGGCTGCTAATCTTGGTGTTGTTACAGGTTTAAGTCTTTCAACCACAATAAGTTTACTCTTTTTTTTTTTTTTTTTTTTGATGACCCAGTTTTTCTAAATTCCACCTAAATACATGATCTCATAGGAAAACATTTAGCTGAGCAATGTAGAGCTGAGTACTCCAAAGTTCCAAACTTTCTGTTATGGGTCGTTGCAGAAATTGCAGTTGTAGCTTGTGACATACCTGAAGGTTCTTTACTCTTTTAGTGTGAAATCTTTCTACTTTTTCTCTAATCTTTATGTTTATACTAATATTCTCATATAAATGGTTTCCTTTTTATAAATACAGTGATTGGAACAGCTTTTGCTCTGAACATGCTCTTTAGCATACCGGTGTGGATCGGTGTTCTCCTGACTGGCTTGAGTACGCTGATTCTTCTTGCTCTTCAAAAATACGGGGTATTAGTTTTGACTCTTTTGGCAGATCATTTTCATTCCATGGTCCTTTTCGCTGTGTGTGTGGTTAACTCTTATGGTTGGAATCTACACAGGTGAGGAAGTTGGAGTTCTTGATTGCATTTCTTGTGTTCACAATTGCTATATGCTTCTTCGTTGAGCTCCATTACTCAAAGCCAGACCCTGGAGAAGTCCTACATGGTCTCTTCGTTCCTCAACTTAAAGGAAACGGCGCAACTGGTCTCGCTATCTCTTTGCTCGGAGCCATGGTTATGCCGTAAGCTCTCCTCACTCTCTCGCCACCCTATTCATCATCAGATTTTTCTTTTTGATAAATGTTCTGACACCGTTTCGTTTTGCGCAGGCATAATCTTTTCCTCCACTCGGCCTTGGTTCTATCCAGAAAAATCCCTCGTTCTGCTTCTGGAATCAAGGAAGCTTGCAGGTTCTACTTGATAGAAAGCGGCTTGGCTCTAATGGTGGCCTTTCTCATAAACGTCTCTGTAATATCAGTAAGTGGTGCTGTTTGTAATGCCCCCAACTTGAGCTCCGAAGATCGAGCTAACTGTGAGGAGTTGGACTTGAACAAGGCATCGTTTCTGCTACGGGTAAAGAAGTGCTTGCGGCTTGCTGCTTAATTTTGTTTCTTTCCATAATATTTCAGAACATTTTAAGTAACTTTCCTTCCTCTGTTTTCAAACAGAACGTCGTGGGGAAATGGAGCTCAAAGCTGTTTGCGATCGCGCTTCTTGCTTCCGGTCAGAGCTCGACGATAACCGGAACTTATGCTGGACAATACGTAATGCAGGGCTTTCTTGATCTACGACTCGAGCCATGGCTCAGAAACTTACTAACAAGATGCTTAGCTATAATCCCGAGTCTGATTGTTGCTCTCATTGGCGGTTCAGCTGGAGCCGGAAAGTTAATCATCATTGCCTCGGTACCAACATTATTTATATCTCTAATCATGATGTTTATATATGACTTACTACACCAAATCAGATCCACTAATATGATAAATCTTAAAACAGATGATCTTGTCTTTTGAGCTCCCATTCGCGCTGGTTCCTCTCCTCAAATTTACTAGCTGCAAAACCAAGATGGGTTCACACGTCAACCCAAAGGCGGTATGTTACTACTATAGAAACACATTTTCATTTATCCAAAGAAAAAATATGAAAACCCCTCATCGATCTCTGATGTCATAATGTTCTCTTTCTTGACAGATAACAGCTTTGACTTGGGTCATTGGTGGTTTAATCATGGGGATCAACATATACTATCTAGTAAGCAGTTTCATCAAGCTACTTATCCATAGTCATATGAAGCTTGGCCTCGTTATATTCTGTGGAATTCTTGGGTTCGCAGGCATTGCTATTTATTTAGCCTCCATAGGTTACCTAGTCTTCCGGAAAAACAAAGAAGCCACTCCTCTTCTTTCCTCAAGAAACTCACAACATGTGGAGACACTTCCAAGAGAAGACATTGTCAACATGCAGTTACCTAATAGAGTGTCTACGTCTGATGTTGATTGATTCCAATAACATTAGACCCAAACCAACGAGTTCACTAATCAGACCCTAATAAGAATCGGTTTGTGTCTCTTTTTCTTTAATCAGATTTTCCTAGGAACAACTTTGTCTTCTAATAACACATCGGATAATAAAACCATTGCTTCCATCATCATATCATACGCATGAGCAACATACTCTCAACTACAAACAACAAAACGAAAAATATATATTTAAGATCTTATCTAATAAAGTATGTTTTCTACAAAAACCAATCTCTTGCCATGTGTTTCATAATCTTTTGACATGTATATTAAGAATCTATTTTAGAGAGAAAACAACTATACAGTTCTTCTGTTTCATAAATTAAAGATTTGAAAGTAAAATTTTATTTCACAAAGAGTGTCATTTATATTTCCAGTACACAATTTCACACAGAGTGTCATTTCATGTCATTTTTAGTTGTTGCTTTAATCAGATTCTCGTAGCAACAACCTTATAATAACACATCAGATAGTAAAACCATTGCTACCGTTATGATACTCATGAGCAACATACTCTCAATTACAACCTAAAAAACAATCAGCTATATATATAATTATTTAAGATTAAACAATAATTAGACCCATACCAAAGTTCACAAAGACTTTTCGATAGTACTAGTGGAAAGGTGTTTCGACCTTATACGAGTCGGTTTGTATATTTTCTAATTTTTTATCGATCTCACAGGAACCAAATTATATATGTATTTAATACATCAGATGATAAAACCATCGCTTCCATTACCATATGATACATATGCTTAACATATTCTCAATTACAACCAAAGAAAAAAAGAACAATCAGCTATATAAAATGATATAAGATTAAACAATAATTTAGTCAAATCAAACGTACGTATATTACTTTCGAATAAAGCTTTTTATGTGGGTATGATCAGATTCTAAGGTCGTGATCGTGTTCTAAGATTCGATTATGACTTCGTTTTGGTTCGATTCTTGAGGAAGAGGAAGATGACCTTTCTCTTGCAAGCTCTTGACAGATTCATATAGAGAATTCTTAATGGGTTTAAATTCCAAGCCTAAGTCTTTTATCTTTTGGGTAGTAAACTTGTATGGCTTCGCCCTCGGATTCTTCTCGTCGGAACACCTAATCACATCAAAACACACAACATGTTAATAAGAATACGAAATTTGGACATGATTTCTTGTATATCACTGTAAAGTAACGTATTAATTATTAGACTACCTAAAGGAGACACAAGTCATAAAACTAGTGACCAAACATTGAAGTAGGTGAAGAAAAAACATTCACACTCCGGCGTGTTTGTCTTATGGAATTTGACCCTTAGCAAGACGACACTTTTTATGATTTTTTGTACACACACATACCCAAATACGTGTTAGATCTTAACGTCAGCAGTAGGTGAGAGATGACATGTATTTTGTGATGTTGAGAGTTAGTACACAGCATGACACCAATCTCACCACAACCACACAAGTGCTAGCTTATATATATCTGGGAAATGGGACAACAGTCATAATAATACCAAATACCACCACTCATGTCCCTTTTATCCTAACTAATTATAAATATAGTTTTGAATAAATAGATACGTTCAAGTAATTGTGGTGTATCTGTAAATCCAAGGTTTGTATTTATTGGATCGACTAAATTAATCGTGTTGACTTTGATATAATTTTAGCCAAAGTGTTCTCAAAGAGACAAACGTTGACTTACTTGGTGGGAAGTGGATACTCCGGGAAGAATTTAGCCAGAATCTCAACAACCTCGCCGCGGTGAAGCGCGGTATCGGCAAGGATGTAACGGCCTGAGGCGGAGGGTGCTTCGTAGACCATAACATGGCCTAGTGCCACGTCACGGACGTCCACATAGACCTGAGTCAAGTTAGCGTAAGTCTTTGCTGAGCCGGTGAGGTACTTGAGGATATGGACTAGACTAGCGTTCACAGCTGACTGGAGCGGTGGTCCAAGAACTAGAACCGGGTTTAGCACCACCAAGTCCACACCTTTAGCCTTCGCCATCTCCCATGCAGATTGTTCCGCCAACATCTTCCCGTAGCAATACCAGTTCTAAGAAAAGATAAATTTAGAATTATATCGATCAGCATATGGTAGAAGAACAATGGTCTCATCTCTGAAACTAAGCGGCGTATACAGTGCTAATTGCTAAACCTACAAGAAAAATTATATATATCTTAACAAAGAAATATACCTTTGTGTTTTTGCAGAAATCGAGATCACTCCAGCAATTTTCATCGACTATGGCTTCAGGGCCACGGTTAGGGTTCATGTAAACCGCACCAATTGATGACGTGAACACCACGCGTTTGACCTTGGCTTTAGCAGCCGCGTCGATCACGAACTTAGCTCCGTTCACCGCCGGCTCCAACATTGTCGCCTAATTAGGTCAACATTAATTTTTTAAAAAAACTTAAAATTAGGAAGACAGAGCAATACAACTCCTCTGTTCACAAAATTAGTAGTTACTTACGGGATCGTCGGTCATGGGAGAAGCGGTGTGGAAAACGCCATCGCAGCCGTCGATTGTGGCACATAGAGCCTCGTAGTCGAGAAGGTCTGCACTGTGAAGAGTAAGTCTTTCTTTGGCTCCTTCAAGCTCTCTGAGATGATTGTTCTTGGGATCAGATGGGTTCCTTACGGTTCCTCTAACGGTGTAGCCTCTCTCTAAGAGTAACTTAACGATCCACGAAGCAATGTAGCCGCCGGCTCCGGTGACGCAGACGAGTTTCCCGTCGATAGGCATTTTTTTTTTCTTCTTCTTAAGGAGCAAAGCCTCTGAATTGAATGGTCTTGAAAGGGCTATAGAGATTAGCTAGAATGAGTTATGATGTGTCGTTTGAGGAGAGATTTGTGATTTGTATTTATAGAGAGACTGACTACTTAAGAAGTTACCGGCTTTTTCCCTTTAATTACTGGACCGTGTTTCACCGAACCATGGTAAAGAGTTGGTGAGTCTAAATATGATAATAAATTAATATATATTTGAAAGAAAAAAAACTAACAAACAGAAAAACTTAGACTAACATATATTTTTGCTCTGATTTATTCAAAGAGTGTGGGTTTGGTGAAAATGAAGAATTATTGGGATTAATATTTTAATTTAATTTTATCTTATAACACTAGAGAAGTACATTAGTTTCTAAGTTTCAGGTGATCATAAGTGTAAATGCATTAAAAACCCAAACAAAATGGTCAAGTAAAGGTGTTGTGAATCTGACTTTTACATCTTACTCTGCATTAATGGTTTAACCTTTAAAACTTTGATACGAAATTGCTAAAAAAATGTTAACAACAAAAGAAACAAATTTTCTAGATAACTAATAAGAAAAGAAAAAACTCAGAAAAGGGTTTCTCTTAAAAAATTTCTAACTCATAAGTTCATATATAATTCAAACTATATGGAGTTCTAGAAGACCTTGATTAAAAATGTAGTAATCGTACGTACGCTCTTTTAAGATCTACTACACAAATGACAAATCTATGAACAATGCTTTTTAATTTGTTAATTTGTTTCTCCTTGGTATCATTATCTTATTTTAAAATATGTATTATAATATATTCCATAAAACCTCTTTAAAAAACAACAATTGGTGAGTAGTTGAGAAGATTGACCTTGACTTTAAAATCTAGGCCCCAACTTTTATTTGCTAATTAGGAAAGTTCCCCTGAACCTATCTAAATATATCCACTGTATAATTTCAAATTGTTAACCAAGATTAAATTGATGTGTATAATCATGATAAAGAGATTCGTATAAATCTTGTTTTTCAACAACATTAAGTACATCATTCTTGACCATTACATTTTGTATATGCCTTTTGAAATTTTTGAAAGATAAAAGTAAATTATTCTCTAAGTCTTGTTAAAATATATTAAAAAAACTATATTCTGTTTAGCATACATTCATGTATATTATTTTTAAAAACTAGATTGGCCGATAAGTATAAAGTATAAACCAAGAGGTCCAAGACAGATCTTAACAAATGAGAGGAGTCAAACCAATCATATAAGTTATTGCTGATTTATGTAGTTTGTTGTATTTTCTTTGCAATGTCTTTCTTTTAAGCTATCTTTGAACAATATTTCAAGTTAATACATCCATCATTGGGTTTAACAAGAATAAGAAGGATATGATAATTATGTTCCAAGTCAATTATGATTCAAGTAAAAAAAATTGTGACAACTGACTTAAGAATTAGTTGAGTTAGTTAACTTATTTATTAGTATTACCTTTTTTCCTTTTTCAGAAAATCTGGACAAGAATAGAGTCTCTCATTCACGCGGTCCAGTCCAAGATGGTTGAATGTAATTGTACAAATAAATATAAGACAAATTCCAAGTGGTTTCTCTATCAGTTCAGAATTCAAAGTCGCACATGGTAAATGATTTTGTAACCGACGGAGAAACGTGGCACAAAACCATGATAGTGACTTCTAATAAGTACAACAATGTCACAAACTCTCAAGAAACTTTATTAGACACAAACACAAACAAAGTGATGTCATCTCAAACTAGTTTGTGGTATAATAATATAACAATCTACAAAGAAAGAAAAGACCAAAGAGTCTAAGCAGAAAGAATCTTTCTGAAATGGTTTTTTGATTACAATGTCCTAACTGTATAACTCTCGTTCATGACTCTTTCTCTTCATCTTCTTCTTTCTCAATCTCTGAAAAGCTTGTGCTTGCCCCTTTCTCATCAACCTCTTCTCTCTCTTCTTCTTCTTTCTCAATCTCTGAAAAGCTTGTGCTTGCCCCTTTCTCATCAACCTCTTCTCTCTCTTCCTCTTCTTTCTCAATCTCTGAAAAGCTTGTGTTTGCCCCTTTCTCATCAACCTCCTCTCTCTCTTCTTCTTCTTCTTCTTCATCATCTTCTTCTTCTTCTTCTTCTTCTTCTTCCGCTTCTTCTTCTTCTTCTTCCGCTTCTACTTCATCATCCATATCATCTGTTTCTCTCCATTTCGGCTCTTCTTCTGACTCTGTGTCCTCGCTCTCACTCTCAATCTCTGGATTTGCGAATTGTTTCTCTTCTTCCTTAGCTTCAGCTTCTACACCTTTGTGTTCGGATTGTTCTTGCTTCTCGCTACAATCATCTTCGTATTCCTGCTCTTCTCTTCTGTCAGATTCAGATTCTAGACTCACTTCCTCCTCTTCTGCTGTTCTGTCAGTTTCAGCATTCAACTCTCTCAACGATCTTAGATTCTTTCCTTCTCTTGATTTCTCAACTTGTTTCTTCAACTTTTTGCCAGTTTCCTTCTTCATATGAAATGTTCTTCTGGAGGATCTATCACCATAAATTTACAAAGCCAATTTCACTCAACAAATCATACAAAATTCATATAAACAATGACCTGAGTTCTAGTAAATTCTCAACCTTACACCTGAGGAACTAGTCGGTTCCACAGACAATGCCACGTTTTTGCTTTTCTTGACTCTCTGCCTCTGCAGTCTGCAACATCATTAAGAACCGGAAAAGGCTGTTGCTTTTAAAGACCGTAAGAGATTAATATTGCAACTTTACAGAGATCATAGTAATGAACCGCTTTACTCACATGTCAGATAAAGGAATGGACTCTGGCAGATCAACCTCCTTATCCTGCTGATTGATTGTGTGGAAATCATTAAGCACGGCAAACACGATTTATTCCGAAACAAAAAGAATAAACGTGTACCTCATCGTCAATAATGTGATCCTCTAGTAACTCCCAGCGTTCTTCAATGAGATTAAGCTCTTCTGAATCTCCATCAGAATATATTACCTGTAATTAGTGGGGCAACAAACATTCCATTCCACATGAATCAACTAAGAGGAGGAACATAATTGCATAGTAGATCAGATGGATTCTCTCACCCGATGCATCTTCTTGCGAGTACAATAAGAATCTACGACGCCTTCATAAAAACTGCACAGTGCAATACCATCAACGGAAAAGCAAAAGATTACAGAACACTTGGAAATAAAAACCTTAAGTTTCCAGTATACTTACGTCTTGTCGAGTGGCCACCAGATATTAACTCTCTTACCAACCAAATCCTCACCAAAGCCATTTGTATCAGACTCCTGAAAAGAAAAGATGGAAATCCATATATCACATGGTAACAGATAGGTGGCAATCAATGGCTAATAATGGGGAGAGAAGGTGGTAAAGCTTATTCTATACCACTTCTTTTCTCGCTGTTCGCCTCCTTGTCGGATGGCTCTTTGGAGTTTCTTCAGATTCGTCTGACAATTTTCTAGCTGCAACTTGAGAAACCATCTTCTGCACAGTTGATACAAACGAGAAATTCAACACAACATTTAACAGTATCATTTATTTTGACAGAAAAAAATCTATGATCGTCTTGTTTTCGACCTTTCTCTTTGATGACTGTGGAACAGGAGTGTCTAGGGATGCACGTTCTAAATTCTTTCTCTTAGCATCCGAGCGAACTGATAATCTCTTTCCACTGGAATTTAGAATCTTAGCTTCAACAATTGGACTCTTTTGAGCCGTTTTCTGACTTTTCTGTAGACCATTTTGGGACCTAATCTTTTTGCTGGAGTTTCCAATCTTTCTGTCATCTTCCTCTTGGTTTGATTCCTTTTTAGGAGGCTCTTCATCCCGGAAGCAGGATGCCAATTTCTTCAATCTCGGTGAAGAAAGAGAATCAGAATCATAATCATAATCACTCTCATCCACCTTAACCCGGCTTCGTTTAAGTGAACCCGTCAGAGACCTACTAGTGGCTGGGGAAGTTTCTTTAAGCAGGGGTGTTTTCCTAGCAGCCACCTTTCCAAGTGATGATTCTCCCCCAGATCGTTTTTTCTGGATCTTTCTGTTTGAAGACGTCTTGAAAGGATCTCTTTTTCCGGAAAGCCAAGAAATGTCATAATCCTCAGGATTCATCAAAGAATTGGGTTTCCGTCCTCTCTTCCCTGTAATTCCTAACTCTGTTTCTGCATCTGTACTTTCAGACCGCACTTGCTTCAGACTATGTTTCAACAAACTAGAATTGTTTCCATTTCTAAATTTGTCCTTTTCATTGATTCGTCGGGTTTCACCTCTTGCAGGTCTCTTTGAACTACTTTTAGAAAGATTCTCCTTGCGAGAATGCCCCAAACCCAATTTCTCCTAGATCAAGCTATTTGGTTAAACAACACTACTGAAAGATGCTGAAACTCTTCAAACAAATAAACAAGCTCGTCAAATATAATACCTCTAGTGAACCACTTGTGGTTACTCGTCTCTCCAACATCGTTTCAGCTGCCTGAACCATGAAAAAGATTAGCTTGTAACGTATAGAATATGAGATTTCAAGATTTGACCATATAAGAACTCAATCCACCATCAAAACACAGAGCTCAGGGTATCAAGAATACCTCATTTTCTTTGGTGTTAACTACATTTTGGACTTCAGTAGTGTCAAAAATACTCTGGCATATGGACGAAACTACTGGAGAATACATATCCAAGCTGGTCCCTGTAGAGTTCAAAGCTTCGATGATGTATGGTTTAAGTTTACGTGCACATCTACTAAGAACCTTCTCCGCAAGACTCCCAGACATTGGTGAAACATTCTAAAACATGAAAAGAAGACAAAATCAACCCAAGTTACTTGACTGCAAGATAATTTAACTTGAAAGAGGAAGAAACCTTAACTTCCTGTATGAAGCAGATTCGTGGATACTTCGTCGATTTCATCAATTATTGTAATCATTATCATTTCCATTGACGAAAACACCACTTGAGGATGAGCAGGTCTATTAGATGGCACACCAAAACGACATTCAGTCTATGATCTAAGACTTTCTCAAGTATTGTAAATAAGGGTTTGTATTGACTTTATCTAATCTACCTTATGATTTTCAAGAACTTCTGAAACATAAGTAGAATGAGGTCATAGCATTCCAAGTCCAACATCACCAAGCATGATCTGACCTTTGCAACATTATCAAGAACAGACACTGCTTTCCTGTAACTGCGAGAGGACGACGCATCAGCTAGTTTCTCGAAAGCTTCAATAGTCAACCTGAAGATATCCTGTAATAATAATACCAAAGAAGTGGAATCCAACAGAGCATTACAGAGAGTGAGGGAGATGAAACTGAATACTACAGTGTTAACAGGAATTTGATTTGTTTATTATTACCTTCATTCGATCATCACTGTAAGGAGCTTCTGGGGCAGTAATCCTCACAATTTCGGTTAAGCAGGACAGAACTGAAACCCTGACATCAGAATCAGGATGGCTTAAAAGGTCAACCGATACCAAAGCACTCTTCGATGGCATAAGGGCGCTTTGCATTGACAAGGGTGGATCCTGGTCCACATTCCTAAGCAGAGACTCAGTTTCCTACGCCAGAGAAATTGAATTAGAAGATCCAACAGAAGCTTGAAATAAAAAAAGGATTCGCCTTTAACCCAAATCAACAAGTTCTAAATCCCAAAGAAAACGAAACGAATTCACCAAAAAGCAACAAGATTTGACAAAACATTTAACTAAAACCAACAATACAGCTTCCCTTATCGGCAAGAAAGAGAAACCCTAATCACATTTCGTGAATCCAACCTAGCAGGGATCTTTTTATAAGCAAAAGCAACGATTTTGGTGTGAAGAAGAATCAAAGAGAAACTGGTGAGAAGAGAATTAGTACATCGAGAAGAGTAAGAAGCTCGCCAGTTGAAGGAGGGCTAAGAAGATTCTTGCCAGCATCGATGAGTGCTTTCGAGAGATCGTCCAATCCAACAATAATAGTCATTCCCTTCTTCTTCTTCTTCCCCAAAAATTCTCAAACTTCGAAACCCTAAAAAAACGTAATCAAACCCCCCCCCCCCCCCCCCCCCCCAAAAAAAAAAAAAAAAAAAAAAACCTAAGGGTCAGAACTCAGAGCCAAGAAAAGAAGAGAGCTTTCGGGTGATTCTGATGTTAAGCGGTGTGGTTAAACATGCAAAAATTCACTTATATATATATATATTACTACTACTAATTTACAAAATTAGAATCATCTCAGACTGGTTAAAAACCAAAAACAAATAAGGCAAAGTGGTACCGATTCAATAAGCGACACCAATTATAGAAATTTAGGTTTTTTTTTTTTTTTTTTTTTGGTCTATTCTTCTTTGATTTTGTCAGTGAACATCTGTAGATTATGTTGAATCATAAAATTTGTTTCCATAATTGTTCTTTATTTTGTTTTAGACATTTGCACAGATTCGGAGGAATTATATTTTACTGGTAAATTAAAAAAATATTGAAAAGTTGAAGAAACTTGAGAAGAAGAGGGAAGCAGAGTCATAAAAACTGTTAAATGTATACTATTATTCATTAATCAAAATTTTTTTTTATTTACTTTTGATAAAAATAAAACATATGTTCCCGACTTCTTATCGTGAAAGTTTTAAGATCACTTTTCTTAGTTGATTCGAATAATAACTTGATTAATTAGAAAGAAGCTATATAAGATTTTAAGCAACGGTCAAAATGTTTGGTTAAAGGCAACAAAACGTGAGCAAAGATGGTTTCTGAAAAGGCAAATCGTGATGGGTCTTGGAAGAGTAGAGAGCCTAAACAATAACATCATGCTTATGGTTCCAAACAAATTCTGAGAGCAATCCTTCTAGACTGGAAGAAACACGCAAGAAGGGGAAACAAAAAGCAACTCATGTCTGTCTATACTTGCATTTGACATTGAAATGTTCTCTCTTCCATGCTTATAGTGAGACTCTAGATGCTTCTCCACGATGTTGAGGGCAGTTGTTTCCTCTCAGTAAATCCTGCGACAATGGGTGCTAGAAATTGAGAGTAGTCATAAGATCCATAGCTAAAACAGCAGATTATGAACTAGAAATTGAGAGCAGTAATCCAAAGACAGTTAAAAAAAAATTACCCAGGCATGATGTTTCCTATATGAATGAATGAATGCGTGTTTATATACGATCAGGAGACATTTGATTTATGAGTAAAAAAGGGCCAAATTAGTTTCACACGCCTTATTAATCGAAAGACCGAAACCATCACATAGAAGAAACTCGAAACGCATTTGCAAAATTGAGTTTCAGAATCAGACAGAAGTGTCGGAGAAGAGTGGCAAAAAAGAGGCAACTCTGCTAAACTCTCAGATGGCTGCGGGCTGCGGCAAGCAAAGTAAAAACTAAAAACTTTAGATCTTTCTTATATAAGAATAAAAAAACTCACTGATTACAACTTATTGGGCTGTTTAATAGCAACTGCCAACAGTGGGCCTTTCATTAGTCCAACGAAATATTATTATTTGTCATATTTAATTTAAACACACAGAGAGGTCTTCTTGAATTTATTAATTTACCTACTAATTAAAACGGTTCTATTTTTCTTTCTTTTCTTCCTTTTTAGTTCCTCCTGCATATGTTTTCTCTGTTTCCTGCAACAAAAGAAGACAACCACTTGGTTTATGACCATAGCACAAACTATCTCAAAACGTGTCTGTCGACTTGACTAATGCGTTACAGCATTAGCAAATCTATGTCAAGTTTAAGATTCTTTGTGGCACAAAACGTCTCTGTAGACTTGACTAATGCATTAGTGCAAGATCAGTGACAAGACAATGCTACAAAAGTACAAACTAAGGAAGAAATTAGTGATTACCTTTTTGTTTAGGCTACTCGCTTACGTTTTTTGAGAATTTTGAGCTGCTGCGTCATGTAATCAATCACTTCTTTCAGTGAAGCTTTTCTTCCTTGCTTGGAATTCCACAGTACTGGGACTGAGTAGCGCCCGCTAGGATTAAACTCATTCAGCTCCTCCAGTGCTGTCTTCACTGCGTTCTTCACTTCTTCTCCCCACTCTTCTCTCAGATTCTTCATCTGCTCATCTTCTTCATCCACCACTTCCTACATCATTTCCGTATAACAACATCATCACTACTAGTTCACCAGAATAAAGACTCCTGAAGCGGGGACAGAGGGCCAATATGAAAGAATCACTGATGTAACATGAGGCATAACAAACCTTCTTTTTGTCTCCAGTCTCCACATGTTTGAATGGCTGCCACGCTGGATCCTTGAGGTTTTCCTGCCATTTCGAGCAAAGTATAGCATGCTGCACCGCAGCTTCTTCGCCGGTGAATCTCTCCTTGCATGCTTTCATGAAGGGCTTTTCATCAAGTTCCCCCACCCTCTTTACTCTGATGATGGTTCGCTCACTCAATAATTCTCTCAATTCCTGAAAAACCCAAAACATGCAAACAATAAAATATTCCACATCTCAGGTTCCACCATGGCTGTTGGAACTATTCACAGATTCTGGACTATATGGCAAGTAATCTGTGAAGCTGTTTGACAGAATCACCTAAAAACATGGAAGCATTTAAAATATATACCGTAGTCAATACTGCACGTGCTTCTTGTATCTCATCATTGCTTTGGCGTTCTTTAATCATGAGATATGTGTTAGTTTCCTCTAGATCTTGTAACTCAGACCGCTTTTCCTCTAGCTCTTCCTTCATCTCCTTCATTTTCTGCTTAACATCATCGTCATCTTCATCCTCATGCTTCATGACTTGCAGCTTTCCTTTCAGCTCCTGAATCTCCATTTGAAGTTTCTGCTTGCTGTCTAACTCCTTCTCAAGCTGAAGGATCTTGTTCAAAGTCTCTTCTTTTTTCCTCTGGAGTTCAGAAAGAAGAAAGTTGGAATCATAAAACACAAACAGAAAATAAGTTTTTTTCTAACTTGAATGGTACAGATAGGTCTATTTTGACCATTTACTGAACAGACCTTGTGTTCTTCCACAAGTGTCAAGACACGATCATCTGTTTTTTTCTGCTCCAGTGAAGCCAACTGGAGGGAGGAGTTCATGACATCGCTCTGCCATAACAAGGGAAAACAGAAAGATCATCAGTAGATTCAGTACCCTAGAAAACATCAACGCATAAGTATACTATAATGACAAAATATTACCTTCTTCTTGTCTTCATCAAGCTGTTGTCTCTCCAGTTCAGTTAGTGCTTGCTTTTTGTCCAATTCTTTGGACCAAATCTTCAGATTATTCATCTTAGCCTCCAGTTCATTGCTCAGCCTCTCCTTTTCTTTAAAGATCCTGTTTAAATTATCCCGTGAAAACTCCTGCATTTTTTTTGACTCTAGAGAAAAACGTACAGAGTCGCGTCACAAACCTAAACTCGGATGCATCCAGGGAGAAACATAAGCAATTAGTTTTCACTACAAACCTGCTTTATAAATTCGGTCCAGCGCGTCTTTCTCTTTGAGAACCTCGCGCAAAGAGATCGCTTTCTGATTGTACTTGTACTGGACCTTGTTCAGATTCTCATTTGTCATAGCAATTTTATTTGCCAGATCATCCACCACACTATTCTTATTCTGAATTTCCTCCTTGCAGATATCAGAGAAACTTCTCAGTGTTCCTACTTTGGACAGGTATTCTGCTATTGACCCTTGTGAGTTGTAGTCATCTGAACGTGCGCACCAACCATAAGTCTTAGACCTCCAGTCTCCTCTTTTATCACTCCAGTCCTTTTTGCCGCAGCCCCTAATCTCATATTCCTTCTCAAGCTCTGTGGCACTCTTAAAGCCACTCATACCACTGTTAAACTGAGGAATGACAGCAACTACGGAATCCTGCTCAAGCCAAAGGGTTTTCACTTCAAAAGGATCGAAACAGGCGAGCTTCTTCGACCAATAGGCTGAATCAAGGAGATAATAGTTTTTATCAGTTCTTCTCACCGGGTAGATGACAATCCCCATCCAAGGCCAGACATAAACGTCATCCACAACTGCTTGAGACTGCTTCGACGAGGACGAGGGAATTTGTGGGCGTGGGACATCAGAATCACCAGCAAGCTCGTTCTGCATGTATTTTGCCAAGGCGAAGTGATTTGCTTTTTGCTTAGCACTTCTACTCGAAGAACCTTTTGCAACACCAGAGGCGTGAGCAAGTAGCTCTTTATACTTGTAATGCTGCTTCTTCTTCCCAGAGCAGAAGGGGCACCTGAATGTGTCCTTCACCTTAACCTTGTAATTCCCATTCTTCATTAGCTCGTAAGGTTTCTCAGCATAGACATCTATCTCAGACTCACTGATATCTGACTCCTCTTCAGAACTGCTCTTATCCATCCTAGTAGATGGCCTGTAACTCAGAGTTTTCACCATATTTTTTAGGAATGGTTGATAAAGGACAGATCGAAGAAACAAAAAAAAAAACAGAGTCTGTAGGAAGAACAACTAAGAGTGGACTTAATATGCCAAAGAGAACCATTAGATAGATGAACAGGCAAATGCAGCAGATATGAAGACCAATCGCAATCATATCAAAATTTTGACAAGAAAACTGGATGTAAGTAATCAAATCTCAACTACTAACGAACAATAACAACTAGTTAAATGCATTAAATATCACAGACAAGTTACAAATATGGTAACCCTAGAAACGCTATATCCTTAACCAAATCAGCAGATTCGCAGCTAGCAAATAAGAGAAATAACCCAGAAACACCATTAAAACTTACCCAGACACGTTTTCTCAAAGAATGCGTTTACGATCAAAGAAACCTTCTTTTTATCTGCCAAGTAAACGAGCAAAAAATGTTAGTCTCACATGGCAGTCCGCTATACCTAGATCGAAAGAATCACCGAGATTCGGCGAATAACAAACTTCAACAATCACAGTGAAACCCTAAACGTAGACGAAATTGAACTTACGAATCAGAACCGTCGGAGAAGAGAGTGAAGTGACTTAACCTCAGACGACGAACGATTAGTTGCCCGAAGATGATGAATGAAACTTGTGATTACTAAACTAATACCATTGATTTATTGCAGTTTAATGGGCCAATCCAACAGCAATAATGGGCCTTACATCAAACCCATGAAAACATTACATTCTTAGAGCAAGATTATCGATCTTATACACTATTTGAATTTTTTATTAATTAATTGTGTACTTTTTTAAAAAATAAGAATCTTTGATCTCTTAATTAAAATTATCTCCTCCAATGGTATAATCTAAATTTGGGTCTCTTATTTTTAAAAATATAGTTTTTTTAAATTTAAAATTTTTAAATAGAATAGAAATAGTTTAAATGTTTAAACATATAAGGATTAATAGGAAACTTTTGATTGTTTATGATGAACAATTTCAAAAAATTAGTAACCAACCTCAAAGTAATTTCATGACAAGAAGGTACCAAAAAAAAACAGAGGAATTCAGTACAGGACCTTCTTTTTGGTCTTGCTTACTTCTTCCTCCTCATCTTTGTCGTCTTCTTCTTCTTCCTCATCCTCATCATCTTCTTCATCCTCATCTTCGTCTTCATCAATATCATCTTCATCACCATTGTCTATTTCAAACTCCTCTCCCTCAATAGCCTCACCATTGAACCATGAGACAGCATGAGGTATAATCTTCTCCCGGATCGTAGAACTGCAGTAAGCAAGGAATACTTTAATCAGATATTAAGAAATGTATAACTTCACAATAAAAGATGCTAGCTCACGCTTTTATGCAGTAGGTAAAAAGATAAACGGAAAAGTATTAGACTGAAAGAGTTTTTATTCAAGAATACGAACCCAATGTTATAGTCTTGTTCCATCAGATTCTGAAGTTCCTCAGCCTGCACCAAGAACATTAAGCTTTAGAAGAAATTTTGATCAAACATATTCAAAACAAGGTATGTTTTGGAACCAAATGATATCATACACTGTCCTCATCAATGTCTTCGTCATCATCAAGAACTTGGTGAGGATTGAAGAAGTTGAAGAAGCTTTCACAATCTTCAGTCTTGGTAATTGGCTTAGCATTCTTCGCACCTTTCTTAGGCTTCTTCTTAAGAATCTTCTAAGTTAAGCATTTTCCAGGATACCAATCAATTTCTGTCCTGAGAGAGAGAACAAAGAAACAGAACCCAAGTTGGAGCATAGGTCAGCACAAGATTACGCAGTTCCTTGGAAGCATCTCAAAACAAAACATGCTATGGAGCAATACAAGAAAGTATCAACCAGAAACAAAGGCAAAGAGTATACCTTCTGCAGTTTTGTCGTCTCCTTGGTCTATCTTAGTATCCTCTGGAGCCCCTTCAACGTCAGTAGCTCCATTCACAATATCTTAACACTGCACATTCCAGGTGTCAAAGCAAAATTCAAGAGAAAATCAAAAGTAAACATAGCCAAAGCAGATAAAGAAACTTATCATCTGAACAAAATGGTTTCTAATTTAGATAAAGTAACCACATTCTGAAGATAAACGTTTGATCTTGTCACAAAGGCTGAAAAAGGGACAAACATTGTTTTGTTCTCAATGTATACTCACTCAAAGGTCACATATTTGTACTTCCACATCCATACACAATACTGTCAAAAGGTTTGGTTTATTTTATCTTTATAAGAGTTACTCCTTCAAGCAGAAAAAAAAAACAAAAACAAAAAAAGAATCACGGAAAACTAGACATAATTGAGTGAATCAATAATTATCGGTATTATAGCAAATAAAAATTGAAAGATTACTGTTGATCAATAGTAAGATGTCAAGAGATAAGGTTACAGAAAACTCAAACAATGGTGGCACTCGATAAAAACCTGATGTTATTTTCTCGGTTGGACAAGAATTTTCCCAAGATATTGATTGCAAGGACTCGTAAGCCACCATTTTCTTCAATGCTCATTATCGTTTGAACGCATTCATATAGGATAGCGTTGCCTGCATTTTTGTTTGACTCAGTTTTTGATGCCACCTAAGACATTCAAAATCAAGTTGGGAATCAAAATGATTTTATGTGATTATGATTCTAACTGCACTAAATCAATTTTTTTCTTAATGCAAGTGTAACAGAGATCCTTCTAGCAAAATCCATAAAGGTGAGAAAAAGGCTTCATTTGTTACCTTTATTGATTCTGAAATATCAGAAAGAGCAAAACATTATGAAAATAACATAAAGAAGGTTTTGAAAAGCAAATAAAGGATAACAAAGACAGCAAAACATGAAAAACCAGGTCATTCAAGCCATGAAAAGGCTTGAAAAAAAGTGACTCATATTTGATAGCTAAAAAAGACTTGATAGCTAAAAAAAGGACAAACATTGTTTGTCAAACAAGATCCACACAGAGTTGAATGAAGGAGTAAACTTACCTTTTCGATTTTAGCAGCAGTTTTCGCAGATTTCCCAATTAACTTTTCTGAACTGAGCTCCATTTTGATCCTTATCACCTAAACTAATCAAACAATTCAATTACAATTAAGAAAACCCATTAAATCCTGACTAATTCTGGTCAGTCCCTGTCTCATCTATGGTGCACGATAGAACGGAAACAACGGAAGATAGAGATAAATCTTAAAAGATTTTTTAGGAAAACAAAGTTCAAATCGAAGAAGCCTTCACCTGAGATTATAGAGAACACGGCGCGGAAAAAGAATAACAAACGGCAGTGAAGCTATTTAAGGTTTTAGCAGATTTTATCTATCGCGATTGGCCTCCGCCGAGTCAATCGCCTCCGCTACACCTTTGCTTGATTCCTGATCCTTCGATTCCAAATTCCATCTTTTCTTGTTTCGGGACTATGATCGCCAGAGAAAGAGAAAGAAACGAAAGTAAATAAAAATCGAGCTTCCCATAAAAAAAAATTCCCTTTTGTATTATTTTTTTTGGCCAATGCAAAAACGACACGTAGCGCCTCTTAAAACAAAGATGAGTAAATCCAAATTAACTGAAAAATTTACGCTCGATTTTTCTCTCTCTATGAGAAGTCTTCTCTCTCAAGCACTACTATCAAGGAAAGACCAAAAGAAGTAATTGTTTCAAATTGATACAGATCTCACCTACCATAAACTACCTTAAACAAGCAATTCTTCTTTTATCTTATGGTTAATGTGATGGTGTCCCCCTGTTTCCAACATACATGTTGGGTTCTTTCCTTCCCCTAGATCTAAGTCACATCCTTATTGCAGTCAAACCTCTTCCAAACCCCCACAATTTTACCTCTTACCTTCCTTTTGCAAAAGATTCGGAGCCGCTTTGACTTTTTTCAGTAACAAAACATCCCATCTTCAGGTGTGTATCAACTCACTTTTTCCCTAACTCCATCGGGTTAGATGAAGAACTCCAAAGAGAACGTGAATCCTAGTCTGAACTCTCCCTCACTAGAGGAGGATGAGCCAGTTAGACTCCCAATACTGAACAACTCCGCCCTCATCAATCGATTCCGCTTGACCCAGGTTGGCAGAATCTTTCACTCTGGAGGACGAAGCATAGAAGCTTTTCTGGCACTCATGCCAAGCAATAGAATTTGGGACTTAGCAGGCCGTGTAAGAGGTTTTGACTTGGGCAACGACAGGTTCCACTTTAACTTTGAGACGGAAGAAGATCTGCATAAAGTTCTTAAAAAAAACCGTACCATTTTAACAAATGGACTTTCTCTCTTGAAAGATGGGAGCTAAACTTTCAAGAAGATCTTTTAAATTGTGTTACCTTTTGGATAAAGATTAGAGGTCTCCCCCTTCGGTGTTGGGTGGATGAAGATTTCAGAGGCATCGGTGAAACTCTTGGTCAGTTGATGGAGGTGGATGTCAAAGATGCACGAGTACTGGTCTCGGTGGACGTCACAAAACCCCTGAAATTCGTTAAGAAGGTTGTTCTTGATAATGGAGACGAGATTTCCGTCTCTCTCACTTATGAGAAGCTAATTCGCTACTGTTTTACTTGTTCCATGATATCACATGAAGAAAGAGACTGTCCTCACCTTTCAGAGGACCAAAGAATCCTCAATAAAGAGAGAAGAGTCGCAGAGGCTGCCATTGGAGATCGTCGACCTGCCTCCAACTACCAAAAAAATACTCGAAGGGGAATTGAGCTCAGAGATGCTGATAGCTCTCATGATGCTGCCAATGGTCGTGTTAGACACCCCAATACAAGATCCGAGTTTGGATATGTAAGAGGTCAAGCTTCACGACTACTTCAACAGGTTGCACCTCCACCTCGTCAGCAGGTGTGCCGTCACCTCCAGTACCCATCTGAGAAATCAAGGAGAGATGAGCACCGTTCCTCCATCTGGAGAAGAATAGAAAATGGAATCCCACATGACATTTCCCAGCCTAGAGAGAACTCAACCCAATCATCCTCAGGCTCAAGAAAAAGAAGAATAGAACCGACAAACAGAAAATATGCAGAGAATCTTAGATCTTACCGTCGCGAAGATGCAGAGAATCACTACTCCGCTTTCAGGAGAAGAGAATCCCGTTGAGAATTCGCTCACTAACGAGGGATGATCCCAGTCTTGAGAACTGGAGAAACTCTCGTCGTCCATCTCGCCATCAAGCAGTCCCAAACCAGTCGGATCCCAACCTGCTAGACAAAGGGAAAGGGAAGATGATTGAACCTATGGACGATACTTGGTCAGACGATGATAGGCATGTAACCGATGATATCCCACCAAATTTCGAATTTGGTTCGGGATCCAGAACTATTGCTCCTCTCCTTAATGGCGATGAAGTACTTACTACAAGACGTAAAAGCTATCCTAGACAAGCATTTGATGAACCCAGGAATCAGGCGCCCATTGTGGATACAAACCATAATCAAGATGATGGTGGGGAAGTGAACCAAGCTTGCGACGATGAGCAGCCTATCCCCGATCCAACATCACCTATTTTGGATTGGGAGAAACTCGCGGATCCGGGACCAGACCAGGATTTGACAGAAGAACAAATCAAGTTCATGAAGGATTTTGAAAAGGAGATGATCCTAGATGGGCTGTTAGAGGAAGATGATCTACTTGGGGAAGATTTGGAGGCTGAGCTGCAGAATGAAGCAATGAATCCGACAGAGGAGAGTCTGGAGAGAACAGTAACAGATCCATTTGTCCCAATCAATTACCAATTAGATGTAGCTCCAGTTATGTCTCAATCTCCAACAAGTAAACGGATGGAGTCTCCGGCAAAAGGTCGTGGAAAGGGAACAAAGAAAGCTAATGGGCCGAAGAAAGATTTTTTAGGTCCATCTCAGAATGTTGGTTTAGTGGATCTAACTGCTAAGATCCCTAAGAGCCCAAAGGTGACTATGGCTATTTCAAGGAAGATGAAAGCCTATCAGAAGACTTCACCTAAACACCGTGGAGTCCCGCCGAGAGCAGCCGTGAAAAGCAAAGGAACAAGTCAAGATAATGTTGTCCCTCACCCTGAGGAGGTAAAGGATCCCAAGAAGAAGAAAGTCTCTAGAACAAAGAAGCCATCAGATGGTCCGGAGGAGTCCCGTAACTCCCCCGAACCTCCAGCGTGAGACCATTGATCACATACCGTCAAGGGGCGAGGGCTATTGTTCATCCTCGTCGACTAGTAGGGAAGTGGATTACGTCCTTGCTAGGTTATATTATGATCAGGAGTATGGCTTACATCGTGTTTCTATCAATTTGGCAAGCGTTTGGGAATCTATCCTTCATTATGAAGAGCAGAAGAGTGGGTCAAATTTCAGTGGGTGGAGACTTCTCTTACCAACGATACATGAACTTTCACAAGGAGATGCTCATATCCTCATCCTCTGGTTTGGAGAGTAAGACGATCCCCTCCATTCATGTGGACATTGAAGGTGGAGGTAACGTTGGGACGGCGATAGAGGTCACGTGCTATGACTCTTCGCTCTCGGTTTACAAGATCTTGTTGGCATGGTGTGGCTGTTTCGCGGGAGTTATCTCTCGTCCTACTTGTGGTCTCCCTTTTCAGGTATCCAGTGTCACGACACTTTCGACGCAAGGAGGACTCATCAAAACTACACGAAGACTCTTGCTTCTCGTGTGGCATTCTCCTTCAACACAGATGATGGCAAGCTTTTGGCGTGTCTTTTGTCTTATTGAGTGGCCTATCTATTTCGGGTTGGTGTTATCTTATTGGGTTTGGTCCCTATGTCTTATGATCTGTCTTATGTTCTGTATTAGTTTAAGTTTATCTTTTTATTTTGTCCGGGTCTATTGTTTCGGTAGAACAAACACCCGTGAACCATCTTTTTCCCATGTAAGGTTACCGAGTTATGATTGGCTTTCCATAGGGGTAAGTTTGTATCTTGATCCGTTATCTTAATGAATGGCGTATGATTGACAAAAAAAAAAAAGAAAAAAAAAAAAAAAAAAAAAAAACAAAGATGAATATAGTATATAACAACCTCTCTTAGCTTTTTTCTTTTGTTATGAATTATTTTTTTTCTCCAAAACAATATGAACCCCTCCGAGACTACGGATGGGGAAGATCTTATAATAGACACAGCCGCTCGAAAGCTAATCCAATACTCTGAAAGCTAATTCTCGATAGTCGATACTTACACAAACAGTGATCGTACTAGCTACTAAATCCTAATCTTGAGCGTTATGGATCCGATTTTGTGATCATGCAAGAAGAAGAAGAAGAAGAGACATAATAGTTTATAAGGAATTTTTTTTTTTATTGTGATTTCATTTCTTTCTGTTTTAGATAGCAACCTGACCATTTTCAACACCTAATCCATACAAAACACCAGAATATTTCTGCAAAGGACCAACGAAGAAATTCTCCTTGAGCTTTCTGAAAGTACAAGACGTGAGCAAACTATCCGAACCAGCTTGGTGACATATCCCAACTCTCTCAACTTCAAGCAACTCAGCAAGCTTGTTCAAACCACCGTGAAGGCTGTTGCAGAACTTCATCAAGTGTTTAATATCGTACACCGTCGGGAAATAAACGTTGATCAGCTTGAAGAAGTCCGTCTGCGAATCAGGCAGGTTCTGGCAAGTCAACAGCTTCAGCAAGTATCCGAAATCGTATCCGCTGTGGAACGTGACCCAATGCACGTTTTCGTTCAACACAACCCCTGAGGACATGAGAAGCTCAGCGAATCTCTTGGAATCGATCCCGTCTTGCGTGTTCTTCGCCAAGTCGATGCCTGATTGTTTGAGAAGCTCGATGGAATCGACAGCGAAGATATCGGAATCGAGATCGAATTCTCGGAAATTGAATTGCCAGATGCAGTACTTGTTGTTGGTTCCACAGGTTGGGAGGTCACCTTGCTCGTTGGAGAAGGTGAGGCCGAGCTGAATCATCTTGAGGATGTTGACGTTTGTCTTTAAGGTCTCGTAGTGGTAATCGGCGTTGGATTTGAAAGTACCGACGGGTCGGACGACGATACCTGGGAACTCGGTGTCCATGGCGACGTAAGGGAAATCGTCGACGACGTCTCGGATCAGATCCATTTCTTCTTCGAGGTTATCGTTCCAGACTTCGCGGATTTGGATAGAATCGTCTTTCAGAAACAGAGACATGTCTATCAATGATTAAGAAGAATCTGAGGAGCATCTGGATTGATGAGGATGAAGATGATGAGGATTGATAAGACGGTGCAAAATCCAAGATAAACCTAGAACGGATCTAGAGGTAGACCCGATCTGGTTTCATCAAAATCTGCCGTAAAACCAAATCAAATATTCAATTTTTAAACAAATGACCCAAGAAATTGACATAAACAACGGGCGGTGATGTTTCGTGAATCGAACCTGATAATCAAACCCGAGGTAGAAGATGGGAAGAGAAGGCGGCGATTTGACGTGGCTAGGATTTCAGAGGAGGATGTGGCCGTGGTTTATCGTTTAAGGGTAATGATGGAAGGAGAAGAAGAAAGAAGAGGAAGAAGATAATATTATTATTTATTATACCGATTTTTTTTTTTAATTTTCCTCTCTTTTCTTTTCTTTTTAATTTTTTTTTTCTCCACAAGTTCTCTTGTTTTTCTGAGTACAAATTCTAAATTCTTTATTATTTATTATTAGGATCGTTCCTTTTTTTCTGCGTCACAATTTAGTAGTTTTCTTTTTTGTAATTTTTTTTCATTATTGCTCCTTTATTTTTAATCAGATATATCATTATTGCTAAGACAAAAATAAATACTCCTTATTGTATATCACAATAAATGATGTTTTAGTATTTTTACATAAATTTTTTAAAAAAATTTGTTTAGCTATAAATGCAATCTTTATTTATAATAACATATTTTTATAATACCAATAGTAATCTTTCAAACTTTTAAATTCTCATTGATTTTTGAAATTCACAATTTTTTTACCATTAATTGATTAAAGTATATAGAAAATCAATTTTTGTGATACAATAAAAAAAATTATAGAAAATCATTTTTTATGATACAGAAGGAATATATATGTATGCCTACCAATAAGAGGAACAAAAAAAATAGCTGTAATATCAACTAGGAGAGACTAATACTTAGAATTAGTGACAGGGTGGGGGTGTTTATTACTAAGAATCGTTTATCTCTAGATAATTAATTAGTTTGGAAAGATGGGGGGGGGGGGGGAACCAAAAAAAGTCTAACATCAGAAACATTTGATGCTAAGCGCCCATTGATCTTTCGCTTTGAGTGCTTGTAGCTTAGCCACAGCCGTTTCTATCTCCAATTTCTTTCTATCAGGAAACCACGTTGTCTTGATCATTATATTTCTTTTCAGATTCCTTTGCCTAATCAAACACGACACCAAAGCAAAGTCTTCCTCTGAACCGCTGAAGTTATACATCCACAAAGAATCCACGCGAAATTTAGCATTTGGGAACGGCTCTTTGATATTCTCACTCCACATCTTGTCCTTACCAACTTCTTCCCTCGGAGCATTGTTATTCTCCACATATACCAACTCAACTTATATTAATTATACTATATCTTTAAATTTAAAAAAAAAAAAAAAAAAAAAAGATTAAGACTTGCTAGTCATGACTCAGAAGAATGAATGTAACATACCTTAAATATTAGCTCAAGCTCAGTCATTGGAACAGTGCATACAAGTAAGACTTGTCTTAACCTCGCAACTTCTCTTGGATTCATTAAATCTACACTCACTGACATGAATGCACGCCATCCTCTCAACAACGCACCACATGAGTTTACCACATATTCTTCATGCCCTTTGCAATTTTCCTCCTTAATCATGTACATCACACACCATTAGTTCCTTCTGTACGTATATTTCTAAAATACATTATTGACTACACATAGGGATGCGTGTTATATATATATATATGTACCTGTGATATGTTGTAGCTGACGTGAGGCAAGCTTAACCTTGCCATGTTTCTATTAAACTGGAGTAGAGGAGACTTGAGGTCAAAGTTATATCTCCCACATGAGAGACTTTCAACGATAACGAGGATATGCAAACTAGGTGATGACACTTTAATGCCATCAATCTCACTGCAACGTGATGATACTTTCAAGAGCTTTAATCTTTTGTTGTCAATCTTCAAAGTACCACTCTTTTTGGTGCAACCGATGCCTAGTACAAGCACCTCTAGGGAAGGGCAAGATGCGAGGATTCTGTTAAAGACTCCAACATCACGGGCGTACGTACATGAGAGTTTGAGGGTCATGAGATTTTGGCAGTTGTTGAAGGAATGCGAGGTTCTGAATATGAATGACGATAGCGAGAGTGATATGAGGCTTGACAATGAGAATGAGTCTTGTGGGAATTCGGGACTTATTGGCCACTTCTCTAGTCCAAAACGGTGTCCAAGTGTGAGATGCTTGGTCTGCCTCACACCGGTGAGCGATTGAATCCAAGTATTAAGCATCTCGCTTGTGTAATTGTCGATTACACAACTCTCTAGATGTCCACGGTGATTGTTAATAATCTTGAGAAACAAAAAGAAAAAATGATTTAAAACACATGGACAAGAAGGAAGGAAGAAGAAGAAGAAGAAGAGAATTTGAGAGAAGGGAACCTTGGTCATCAGTGTAGCAACACGATTCGAAACATCGAGGGTAACGTTAGAATCGGTAAACTTCTTTTGCATGTCAAAAACTAGATGAGACATGTGCTTCCACACATGTTCCCATCGTTTGGACACAACGCTCGTCCTTACCGCTTCTTCTGTGGACAGTCTTGATAAGATCATGAGCAATAAATCATCGGGTAGTGTACTGATCCAATCAACATTTTCGACTGGAACAGATGATGATGATGATGATCTATCCATATTTTATGGGTATCCGTCTTAGTAAGTGGGCAGCCTGTAACACAGAGCTTTTACATCATATTCATTTACAAAAGAAGCAAACAACACATGAGTGAGCTATCAAAATCCAAGTTCTAACTTAAGGGCAGGAAACAAAGAATCGACGAAACCTCACAACTTACGTGAGAGAATCGAGAGAGAGAGAGAGAGAGAGAGGCTATTTTTGAGGCTGACAAGGAGACAGAGTCGGACTTGATTTAAAAACTTCAGAGTTTAGAAGCATCCGAAGATGCAGCAGAAACACTTGGCGTTAATACATATACACATAGATACGTTATTTAAAATTTTATTTTATTTCTCAATTTCTCTTAGTAGCTATTATTACTTTATTTTCTATATATATACACAATCAT
Source organism: Camelina sativa (assembly GCF_030686135.1). Lineage (NCBI taxonomy): Eukaryota > Viridiplantae > Streptophyta > Magnoliopsida > Brassicales > Brassicaceae > Camelina > Camelina sativa. Next base: position 31,248,462 of record NC_141886.1, read on the forward strand.
CAATGATTCATGATTTGATATTTAATGCATTTAGGTTTGTTTAAATCCCTATTTAAGTATATTAAAAACAAATGAGACATCAATGTGAAAAAGATAAAAATGGGCAAAGTCTCTATCGATCAACTACCAACACTTTGATCAACTTTTTCTCCGCTTTGATCAACCTTTTCTCCACTTTTGATCTTTTCCATCTCATTGCTCAGTACTTCCTTCACTTTGCTCTTTAGCTGCAAGCCATATAATAGAGAAACAGACCACTTAAAACATACTCTTGCTTTCTTTCGACATCAATATTTCTGGTAAGCTTCATACCTCACTGAGACCTTGTTCTGTTTTCACCGAGACATGAATTGATTCATCAGGTCCTGTTTCCCGGTACTTAATGATTTCCGCGTCATCGCTGCTTCTGTCTTCTTTGGCATAGATCACCGGCGAGCCTCCCAGCAGATCGCATTTGGACACAGCATCAATCCACAGGTAATCCTTAAACCTCTCTTTCATCTCTTTATAAATTCGAAACTGCAATGCCCTCCAAACAAATACACAACTGAATCAGAAAATATCAAACCCGTTTATTTGACATACACACATGTTCTGTCTTCTTCAGATATGCACACATGATGCAATGACCATAAGAATTTGTGTTTTTACTAAATACCTGATCGGAAGGAGAAGTCCCACATTCTCCAGTTAGATCATGAACATATAGAACCGCAGTTGGAAGATGAGTGAGTACAGCAAGAGTTAACTTCTCCAGATTATTCCTATCCTCTGTAATGACCAAAAAAAACTAACAATCAAGACTTAATCAAATATCATGATATCATATGCATCTATGAGAGAGTTTGTAGCAACTAGAATTTACCATCACATCTCCTAAGAAGCCCAGGGGTGTCTGTCACCTGTAAGGCGGGATGATTAGTAATTTAAACCATGAGGCATTAATGTGAGTAGAACAAAAGTCACAAAACAGAGGAAGTAGCCTAACCTGAAATCGTTGGTAGTTCAAAACGATGTGACCCATCAGAATTCCTCTGGTAGTAAAAGGATAATTGCATATCTGACAACACAACCACATCATAAGTATACACGATGCAAGTTTTATGACATATATATAAAGATTGGCACATAAGGCAAACCTCAGGCTTCCCTGTTGAAAGAATGCGGACCAACGATGATTTCCCAACGTTTGGTGCTCCGACAAGGCAAAGAGTTGGCATTTCCAAGTCAACAACTGGCATAGCCCTCAAAACCTGCAAAACGCGCAACTCTTTTCATACATACAGTTCTGATAACTAAGTCAAATCGGTCAAACTACTGGAAGAGACAAACAAAAGATTCTAGCAAGGAACCTTCGCTATACTTAGCAAATCATCAACAGCTCTCCCTTGTTGTTGGAAAACCAATTCAAGCTTCTCCACACCTTCGCTCAAGCGTTCCTCTGCTTCTTTCTTTGACAAAGCCTGCAAAAGACAATGAAAGATGTTTAATTTTTTCTACACTGATATATGATAGAATAAGATGGAACAATGGATAGTTGTGAAGCTTATAAGGCCTATACTGATGCACTACCAATCAGTATCTACAGTATATGAGATAAAGAAGTGAAGAGTCTGACCTTAGCACAGAGAGAAGCATGTTCTTTCCCAACAGATAGAACCTTCTTCCTCAGAACATCAACTTTTCCTAACACCTAAAAACTTAATATATAAGCCTATGCTAAAATCAGTTGCAGGGGAGCTGAATGACAGACTTAGAGGGCGTGCATAATAGATACCTCCTCATACTTGCCTTCACCAAGTGTCAACTCAATAAGAGACCTTTCATATGGATGTAACAGTCTCTTTCTCGGGAAACTTTCCATGTATCCTTTTAAAGGTAGAGCCAATTCCTTAAATAAAAAGCGCAGTTTCTGATTTGGTAAGACAACTAACATATCAAAATTTCAACCAGGGAAACACAGCGAAGGATGCAATGAACTCACCTTCATGAATGCATCAAGCTGCTTAGCACCTCTATTTCTTTCTCGCTTCGCAATATTAGCAATGCCTGAGACCAAAAGTGGATGAAGACTCTGTTAAATAGTTTGAAAGAGTGAATGTGAGAACAAGAACAATAAGATAAAGAATCAAATTTACCTTTGGTTGGTTGAACTCTTTTGGACTTTCTGAGTGCAGAACAATATAAATCAATAGATGGCATCACCATGGGGAGCTTTTGAAAAGCACCCAAACCTTCCTGCACTGGTGGCGCTTGTTTTTCCTGCAAAACCAAATCCGAATTCGTTTTTGGGATTAATCAAACTGGAAACCAAAAGCTCGAAACTTGTGAGAGTAAAACAAGGGTTCTAAAGGGGGAATGTATGTATATATATACCGGGGAGGTAGGGATTTCAATCTGCTTCTGAGTAATGTAGGAAGTGGGCAAGTAGCTTGAACTGACGATTGGAGAAACAGCCGTCTGAAGATTCCGACATTGACGCAAGGTTGGAGACCAGAAAGTGCGAGACTTTGTGGTGTTGGCTGAAGAAGAGTGAGAGAGAGAGAGAGTAAGAAGAGGAGAAAAACGAAAGCCATGGATGACAAAGATCAATGATTGGAGGAATAGATTAAAGAAATAGGTACCTGTGGAGAAAATGAAAGCTTGTAGGCAATCCTGTGGTGATGTTAAGAGACGCCATTGATGAGGAACCAAGCTCGACGCCAATTTCATCGTGTTTAAGGAGTCGCAAGAAACTGAACCAACAAAAAAAAAAAGAAGAAGCTTTTTTGAGTTAGACGGGAACAACAACGATCTAATCCAAAACCCCTGGCTTGACTTTTTTATAATGTGCTTTGACGACATCGTCATCATTTTGCGATTAAATAGATTGGTAAAATAAGAAAAGCCCCTAACTTTAAAACTTAGGTCAAGCTAATCTGTTGAAAACCTGAAACTTCCGGCGTAAAGAAAGTTACGCAAATTTCTTCTTCTTTGATGATTCAGTGAACAATCATCATTGTAGTGAGTAACTCGAGTTTTGTTCTCTCTCCTTAAGTGGAAAAGCTTTAGAGCCTCAGCGGCGAAGCTTCCGGCGGTAATTCGACCGCGTTCCCACAATATCCAAACAAATCAGTTTACCGGACCAGACATCGAATTATGGTTCGATCAGTTGACGTTCAACAAACCGGTAACTGAGTGAAAACTAAGCAATATTGGGCCTCCGCAATATGTTAAATTAATGGGCCTTCTGTTGTCCACTAGATTACCATGTTTAGTCGTTTTTCCTCACATATTTTGGTTAAACGTCTGGTAATTACAAAAAAAAAAAAAAAAGAAGGAAAAAGGTATTTACTAAAGGCTTTCAAATTAAATTGCAAGAAAAATAAAATACATGCCCAGCCAGGCCATTGTGTTTTTTTTGGTACTAGCCCATAATAATAAAGAAACTAATTACCCCAACGTAAATTGAGTAACGAAGCGTCAATGCAACTAATTGATTGATTGGAAAAGGTCTTTACTTGGAAAAACAAAATAATCTTAAAATCCAGACGACTTCTTTCGCTAGCCGCTTGTAGTAATTAAGATTGTGCGGCTCATTAAAAGATTGTAGTACTATTTGTACATCAGTACATGCGGAGTTTCATTGGTCTTTAAAGCTTTTGGAGAGAGATCATCATAATATATACAACAAATCACAGGCCGAAGGTGAACTAAGAGTTGAAGAGAAAGAGAGCTATGTACGAAGATGTGATGAAAGTTTGGAAGGAGATGGTACATGAGAAAAAATTGCAGGGGGAGCTGGAGGAGAAGCTAAAGGGAGAGATGGAGAAAAAACTGAAAGAGATGAATGAAAATCTTGAGAAGACGTTCGTTATAAAAGAACGTAAAATCAACGATGAGATTCAAGAAGCACGCAAAGAATTGATTAGGGTAATAACATCTTTTGTATTCTTTAAGTTTGAGTTTTTTACATGTTTTGTGTGTGTATTGTGGGTTTCATATGAATGTTTTTTAACTTCCCTGCAGGGATTTGAAGATTTTTCAGGTGACCATCAGACCACGATTGGATTGAAGAGGATGGGAGTAACAAATGTGAAACCGTTCATGAAAGTATGTATGCAGAGATTCAAAGGCGTCGAATCTGCTATGGCTCAATTTGGTATGCTTTACTCGAAATGGCAAGAACCCCTCAAGGATCAACCATGGCACCCATCCAAACGCGTGCGGATTGGAGTCAAAATCAAGGTTTGTTATATGTGTTTCTTGCTCCATTGTTGTGATTCTCTCTCTCTCTCTCTCTCTCTCTCTCTGCCACATGTTGTAAATGATCTTGCTTGTTGCATGGATTGGGGGAGAAAGTGGTGGATGAAGGAGATGAGAAGCTTAAGAATCTGAGAGAAGAGTGGGGAATTGAGGTGAAGAAAGCAGTAAGGACAGCACTCGAGGAACTGAATGAGTTTAATCCAGTTGGCCGTTGCTCAGTCCCGGAACTTTGGAATTTCAAACAAGGAAGAAAAGCCACACCCAAAGAAGGGATTGAGTACGTGATGAAGCAGAGCACTGATACTCTCAAACGCAAACGAACCTGAAAGGTATTACTTACTCTGTTTGTCTCTTATGCTTTTAGTAAAGCCAAAACATGTACACTTGCTTATGCATTAGCAAAGCCCGCTGAGACGTATATTTAATGTGCCAAAACTTATGCAGAAAACTAATAAATACACAAAAAAAATTAGGGATGGTCATTTTTATTAGAACTTGTTAGCTTTGCCCCAATGGGTGTTGTAAAGACTATAATTGAAACCCAAGTGGCTGTGTTCTTGTGTTACAGGAAGCAGGATGGTGGCTACAAAAAGAAAATATGTCATTAACCATTTTTGTGATTTGATGTGTTCAGTGTTGGTAAAGACTTGTTAAGTCAGTATTTATCATTTTGTATCTCCAATCTACACCTACGGCATCTCCTCTTTTGAAACTATATTATAGATTTGGGGGATACAAAATGAGATAGGTGATAGATATCCTCTAATACAAAAGCTTTAACAAACTGTGAAACTTGCAGAAGAAATAAATTGCCACTAATTCGACAGTCAACTTAAATTAATGATATTATTGGGCGTATGAAATATGCAAACTGTTGGGCCTTCTATTGGTACACTAGAATACCATCATGTGTATCTCTCTGGTCTTAAACGTTTCCGTTTCCAATTGTTTCGGTCGTTTAGGGCAATTAATACACGTAAAATCTTATCAGAAGATGATAAGTTTGAGACTAATACGATGCAATGCATTCAAAGTAACAAAACTAATCATTAGTACAATCTTAAATGCAGAAAACTAATCGTTAGTCGTTACTACTACAAATCTTAAATACAGAACGAATCGACTTCCTATCACTCTCGCATTTATTTAATTGTGTGGTTCAATATAAAAGCAGAAGACGAAAGCTGAAGAAGATCTGAAAGCAACCCAACAATCTTCAATAATAATTTAAAAAAAAAAAAAAAAAAAAGATGAAGGACCTGAATGAAGAGCAGAAGATAACATGGAGCAAAATGTGTGAAGAGCTGAAGGAGAAAAGGGAAGAGCTGGAGAAGGTAAAGAAGGAGATGAACGAAATGCTGGAAGAGGAACGTGCTGAGGTACAAGGATTAAAGGATGTGATCTGGGCCCTCTCCGTAAAAGAGCGTCAAAGCAATCATGAGATACAGGAAGCACGCAGTGAATTGATCAGGGTCTACTAATATTTTCTTGATCATATATCTTTTTTTTTTTTCGTGTTTTGGTGGGTTTCACGTGATGTATGTATTTGTATTTAAGTATCTTTATTTTTTTGCCTATATATGCAGGTATTGAGAGATTTATCAGACGAGAGATCCACGATCAGAGTCAAGCGCATGGGAGAATTAGACGAAAAGGTCTTTGTGAAAGCTTGTAAGGGGAGATTCTCCGACGAAAAAGCTGCGGCGCAGCATGACATGCTTTTCTCGACATGGGAGGAATACCTGAAAGATCCAGCGTGGCACCCATTCAAACACGTGGGGACTGAAGAAAATATCACGGTCCATTTTGTTCTGTCGATCATGTTCCATTTTGTTCAATTTCTTTCCCACTATTAGTACTACTAACTCTCTCTCTCACTGGTGAATGTTAAAATTGTTATGGTTTTCAGGAAGTGGTGGATGAAGACGATGCGAAACTTAAGAAACTGAAAGAAGATTGGGGTGAAGAAGTGAAGAACGCAGTCAAGAAGGCACTCGAGGAAATCAATGAGTTTAACCCAAGTGGCCGGTACATAGTTCCGGAACTCTTGAACTTTAACCAAGAGAGAAAAGCCACACTCAAAGAAGGGATTGCTCAACTGACGACACTGATCAAAACTCACTAACGCAAGCACCCATACCCATGACCATGCATGATGAGTGTTTGGTTCTTTTGGAATCTCTATTTCATTAAACTCTCCACCTGTTTTGCTAGTCACATTGCTTCTCGTTTTGTTTGCATCTTGAAACTAAGCTACCTATCTAAACCCCGTGGAGGGTTCTTTTTTAATTTCTGGTTTATTTCTATCTAAAAAGCAATGCGGTTTATGTAGGGCTTATCTCTTTTCATCTCATGGGCCATTGGGTTTGGTAATCTTTATGCATATTACTACTTTTTAGAAGCAATATCGATGTGAAAGATTGATGAAAAAAGATACCCCAACCTTGCCTAAAAACGTTGCCGTTTCTATCTGCTTCGGACTTTTTCGGTCTTGCGGAAGAAAAAAAGTTTGAGACAGTGATAACAGAATCAGACCGGACCGGGTATCAGATTATCAATTGAACCAACTAGTATATGTATTATGTCCATTAAAAAAAAACTTTATTGATTGGGCCTATACGTTGTCAACTAATGGGCTATTATTGACAACCGTATGTAGGCTTACTAAAACGCTGTCGTTTTAGTTGTGTCCGTCTTCTTCTTCTAGTCTAAAGTCTAGTCGAGGAATCTTTTATTAAACTCTCGACCTCTCTCTTGTTAGTCAGTGCTTCTCATTTCATTAAGATATAAGGGAAGAGCCTGCTAGATACCATTAGAAAACCCCTTGGAGTGCCACTGATCTAACTAAGAGAGTAAACAAATAAACATGTTATGGACTTAGTTGAAACAGTTGGGCCTTGTTTGTAGTAAAATTACCAACAACCAGCCCAAGATCTAGGAGAGAGATGAACGCTGCTTCCAAGCATGACGAGGACGTTTTGTTGATCACAACGTGTCGGTTTCTCGTCCTTCTCAAGAAAAGTATGTCAGTGGAATTGCGTAGCAGTAGGATAAATCTTATTGATTGGTTGTGCGGCTCGGTAAAGGTTATTACTACATGCAAAATTGCAGTTTACTAAAAAAAGTTTCCTAGTAACCGATGATGAAAGAAACCACTACCACCCAACAGAAAAGAAATATGAAAGAAAGGAACGATCTGAACGAAGAGCAGAAAAGGGTACTACAAGAAATGAATGTAAAGATTGAGAAGGTTGTTTCTCAAGGGATTCACAAACTAATCAAGGGCATCAAAGAAGAAGAAATGAATAAAGTCAAAGAGGAGATGGAGAGAAAGATGGACGAGATGAGAAAGAAGTTGGAGGATTACCGTTTGGAGATTGAAGATTTAGAGAACGTGAACAAAGCCCTTGTTCTTAAAGAACGTCAATCCAATGATGAGCTACAGGAAGCTCGGAAAGAACTAAAAAGAGTATGTATACATCTATCTATAATCTTTAGTGCGTTGATATGCTTTTGTGTGGGTTTACATGCAAAGTCTCTCTCTTTTTTTTGTTACTGTAGGGTTTTAGTGATTTATCGGATGATGTTGAATCAACAACATCCACTATTGGAATTAAGAGAATGGGAGAGATTGATATGAAGCCATTCCTTGATTTATCATGCAAGCGGAGATTGAGGAGTGGAAAAGTTGAAGACCAGGTGACGCTCTGCTCTGAATGGCAGAGAAATGTAAAAGATTCAGAGTGGAACCCATTCAAACGAGTGGGGAGTGGAGAGAAAATTAAGGTTTTGTTCTGTTTCTCACTGTCCTGTTTTGTTCAGTTTTATTTCCCACTACTAACTCTCTCTCTTTCTCTCACTGTCCTGTTTTGCATGTCTTGATTCTTCTGGTGATCATTCATGGTTATGGATTTGCAGGAAGTGGTAGACGAAGACGATGGCAGACTTAAAAATTTGGGAGAAGAGTGGGGAGAAGAGGTGAAAAAAGTGGTTAAGACAGCACTTGAGGAGTTGAACGAGTACAACCCAAGTGGCCGGTACCCAGTTCCGATACTGTGGAATTTTGAGCAAGACAGGATAGCAACACTGAAAGAGGGGATTGCTCACATGACGAATGAGATCAAAACACTCAAAAAATAGCTTGCATGAGTGTTTTGTAAAGAGTCTGTACTTTTGGAATCTTAGTTAAACTCTCCACCTCTTTTGTCTAGTCTCTCGATGCTTGCTTCTCGTTTTAGTGTCTAGAAACTTGGCTATTTAAACCCACGGAGGGTTCTTTTCTAACTCTGGTACGTATTCTTATTAAGAAATTATGTCTAAAAAAGCTATGGTGTATTCATATCAATATCCTTTTTATTTATCGCTTTTTCATTTTTTGGGTTCTGGAATCTAAACTTGTTAGTGTTAATCATCTTTATCTCAAAGCGATCTGAACCTATGGAACGTTCTCCTTCGTAATTCTGCTAATATTGAATTCCACTATAGTCAAAAAATTTGACATGAAATGTTCTAATATTATTCCAAAAAATACTCAAAAACTTACTACTTGGACCTTTTGAGATACTACTAGTTTGTGTTACCAAATCAAATGAGTTCGCTTGATATATCTGCCTGCTATTTTTTCAGTTAACACTTCACCCATATGCTTTTTATAAATTATTTAGCACCCTATACCACACCAATTTTTGGTTATGCATAATATATAGCACCAAAATCTTCGAATTTTTCCAAGTGTCAACAAGAAGGTTCCGAATAAATAAGGTTTCCCCAAATTAAGTAATGCAGGAACAAGCTTAATTGGAAACAGTAATGAATTTTTGAATCCACCAATTGAAACAATAATGGCATCACACACAATATTTTCCTTTTTTTTTTTGTTTGGCACCGCTATTATCACGCTTGCTTTAATTGTGTGGTTCAATAGCAATCTTGGGACGAGTATCAAACTCCTGATGAGTTGTATGTATAAGTAGCTTTTTCTTTCGTTTTGTTCAATTTAAGATACTTCGTAAATAGTTACTTTTTACATTTTAAGCATGCACACGATAACCCATTTTCAAATAATTTGGACCGGCCACATTATGATTGTATACAGCACTAATTAGTATAGAGAATAATACTATACATTATTTAAATATGACTTATAGAAATGAAACTCCGATCCATATAATGATAGTATAAATGAATTGAAACTCTAATTTTGTCCGAACCAGTTATATACACATCTACAGATTTTCATTTTCAACACACATGTTTGTGCTTGTGCGCATATCATCTAGATTATATATACTTGATGGCTTGATGCACATTATAAATAAATAAAAATTGTATGAATACCAAATAAATGAGTTATGAGTCCCTTCATAAACGCTGATTTAAAAACATCATGTCAAAATATGGGGAACTCAACAAAAAGAATGTAAACTTTGAAAAAAATCAAAAAGGAAAAGAAGACAAAATAAGACTCAACGAGTACAGTGAAGTGAGCCAGCTATGTTTATCTTTATGTTAATGAAAAAACTTATAATAGTAATAATCAAGAAGAAAATGGAATAAAGTTGACCAATTCATGGTAGCCCGATTAGTGAGGGACAAAATAATTTGGACCGGACTTTTGACATATTTTACTCGACCCTACTACATTTCTATTTACACCACTTCCCTTTTACTACTACTCTTCGATACATCCCCTTCAAAATCATACTATCATTTCTTTTTCGTAACTTTTTTATTTCAACTTTTTCCAACATTGTAAATCTATTTTCTACTCAAAAACAAAAATATATTCCTAATTTGTTTTTACAAGTGAATGGTTAAGTAAAATTCATCCAAATAGAAGAAATCGCATATTTTTATTATTTCTGTAAATACCAAGCGATGTGACGTTGGGCTTTAGAACAAACAGTACAGTCGCTTCACATCTTTTAAATGGTCATGATTTGCTCCTCCACTCCCACACACATTCATATGTTCTCATGATTTGTTGTTTTATTTTCCCATATGTATATGACTATATTCTGTGACATAACGTGAAATAACTTCAAGGGAATGGACGAAATTTAAATGGCTATCTTAGTCTTAGGATAAGAGGTATATATTCTGCAGATATATAGATAGGATAGGAGTATAGGACCTCTATATGTACACTGTACAAATAGTTATTTTAGTCGACACCGAGACCACTCATTTCCTTATTCTATAAAACTTAGCAAAGGGAAAGGGTATGTATACTTAAGCATAAGTTATAAAGGGTATGTATACTTAGCAAAGGTTATATACCCAAGTATTTTTCTAAGAGATATTATTATAAATAAATCGAAGACACATCATACGATGGCGAGGACAAAGCGAGAAATTAGTATATTTTTAAGGTAATTAGATTCTTAAGAGTTGTGGACGGGTCATCAAAGGTTCTCTTTGAAATTAGAAAACGAATAACTTTAAGAGCATACCATATAAATAAGAGTCATATGAATTCTAAGTTGATTCTAATTATATCAGTATACATCTCAAAATATACATATCTTTTATTTGAAATGTTTGATCTTGTTCCCACGCATCTTTTATCAGTAAAAAACAACGTTTATATAGAGGTAATTTGAGCCTCACTTGGAATGTTTTTGAAAGGCTTAAAGCTATGAACCTGTTCCAACGCGAAAAGAAAAATCATACTTTATACTTCCAAATTACACAACCATCTGCGCTGATTCGAACAAATAATCGATCTTAATACATGCAAACATTAAAAATTTTAAACAAATCATTTCTTTCATTACAATATTCTTCATTAATATTTTCTTTTGGTTAAACTCTGTTCTTCTTACCTTTTTTTTTTTTTTTTGTTGCATGTATTAGAGATTAAGACAAAAAGAGTGCACAAAAAAAGAGAGTCGACTGTGAGTCACAGTATGTGATAAGGAAAGGTCAAGAACCATCGCTTTTATCATCATTCTCTTTGCTAACAACTTACAACCACGCAAACCCAATAGTTCCATTCTCATGGAGAGAATAACAAATTAGGAAAAATAATGTATGTCGATAGAGAAAGAGCTCCACAATTATTGCTTCATGCCAAAAGCTTCTTTTAGTACACGATATACGTAACATGTAAGTAGACATATAAAAGATACGATACACGAACCCATTCTCAGAAAGATAGCAACATTTCATGTTATGTAAAGAGTCTTCCTTATGACACATGCATTAAAACTAAGGATTACCAAACCCACTCACTCCTCACTCCAACAAAAAATGAAATATCAATCACCATATTTTGGATCCTTCACTCATAAGTCAACTCTCATATTTTGGATCCCTATAAATACCCTACACATCCCTTAATTATATAGCACATAAAACAATCATCAGAACAAAAACATATATCCTCAAATTAGGATCTCATCTCTCTCTCTCTCTACCCTCGATATGGATCATGAGGAAATCCCATCAATGCCCTCAACGCCGGCGACAACCCCGGGGACTCCAGGAGCGCCGCTCTTTGGAGGATTCGAAGGGAAGAGGAATGGGCATAATGGTAGATACACACCAAAGTCACTTCTCAAAAGCTGCAAGTGTTTCAGTGTTGACAATGAATGGGCTCTTGAAGATGGAAGACTCCCTCCGGTCTCTTGCTCCCTCCCTCCCCCTAACGTCTCCCTCTACCGCAAGGTACATATATACAGACACTTTCTCTGTTTCTCATTACAGTTACTTACACTCATGTTACCGATCATTCACTGAGCATTGACCGGTACAAATTTGTGTGTGTGAAGTTGGGTGCAGAGTTTGTTGGGACGTTGATCCTGATATTCGCCGGGACAGCGACGGCTATCGTGAATCAGAAGACAGATGGAGCTGTGACGCTTATTGGTTGCGCAGCCACAGCTGGTTTGGCTGTCATGATCGTTATATTATCGACTGGTCACATCTCCGGGGCGCATCTCAATCCGGCTGTCACCATTGCCTTCGCTGCTCTCAAACACTTCAACTGGAAACACGTCAGTACTTTTTCATTTTAATTGGTTTAACACAGTTACGCACTTTTGGATGTTACTGGGAGAACCACATTAAATTTATAGACATGCACATGCATCGAATCATGACACAGTTTATTATGAATTAAATTCTAACATGGGTTGATAAAAAAAGTATATAAAATCTGATCGTATAAAGCGATCTCTAATAATAGAAATTTTTGTTGGTGTCTATCTAATTAAAACTAACTATGTTACAAAAATAGGTGCCAGTGTATATCGGAGCTCAGGTGTTGGCCTCCATCTGTGCGGCATTTGCACTGAAAGCAGTGTTTGAACCGACCATGAGCGGTGGTGTGACGGTGCCGACGGTGGGTCTCAGCCAAGCCTTCGCTTTGGAGTTCATTATCAGCTTCAACCTCATGTTCGTGGTCACAGCCGTAGCCACCGACACGAGAGCCGTAAATTTCAGAACAAACAACTAAAGATAATTAAACATATTGAAAAATTTGGTCGTGTCTGGAAAACTAATGACAAAATTACAGGTGGGAGAGTTGGCGGGAATTGCGGTGGGAGCAACGGTCATGCTTAACATACTCATAGCTGGGTATATATAAGATCTAAACTAAACCATATCTTGATTTCAGTTGTCGTACACATTAGATAAAACGTTTTACTGATCAAGATGTTGTGTTCAACAGACCTGCAACTTCAGCTTCGATGAATCCAGTAAGAACACTAGGTCCAGCCATTGCAGCAAACAACTACAGAGCTATTTGGGTTTACCTTACTGCCCCAATTCTTGGAGCGTTGATCGGAGCAGGAACATACACGATCGTGAAGTTGCCAGAGGAAGATGAAGCACCCAAAGAGAGGAGGAGCTTCAGAAGATGAATAATGACAAAACTTGCAAAAACAATCGCTTATGTTACTCTGTTTGAATCACGTGTATAATATATAATCTCTGATGTCACCGATGGTTATGTAATTGCGAATGTCCCTTTAATCAAAATTGCAATAGCGTTTCGTCCAAATGGTCGGGTTTTAGTCTCATACAGAACTTTTTAAGGAAAATATAGCTCGCGATTACAAGGACTCGCTGCATCTAATTCAATTTGTTGATGAGATCATTGATCTTATCTTCGCGGTTACCAGTATCTCCTCCTTCGCTGAAAACTTGCTTCTTCCTGTTCAAAACACCAGCCGTGGGCTTGTTGAGTTTCAACGGTCCCAAAAATCTCATCACTTCTCTGAAATGATCACCAACCCTTGCTATCTCATTCACAAGGTCTTCTATGCCAAAGATTTTGTGTACTCCTAGAGCCTACGGGGTAACACAAGTTGGAATGATTCAAGAAACAGAATGATTATAATCTCGAACAAGCTCTACTATACTTTTAACAGTTGGAAATTTTACCTGTTCGATAATGTTGTTGTCGGTAAGAGGAACAGGATTGCCCTCTATTATTGTGTATCCCTTTTTGTATATGAGGTCCTTGACGCTCTTATCATTGGGGTATCTTCAAGAATCGTAAACAACGGTCAGGTCATAAGAGAATCGAGAAACATAAATGAAATTGAGCAACAAGGAAAAATCGAAAGAGGACTCGTCTCTTTACTTACCCATAAGTGACATAAGGCTGCACTTTGAGAAGCTTTTGGAACAGACTGTCAGTTGCTCTGGCAAATACACCAGTAAAGGTGCTCCTCAGTTGCAGATTGTTAAGAATCCTCTTGGTCTTTGGGTGCATATCACTCTTGCTAATCACCAAATAAAATAAAAAAATAGAAAAGGATAAGAAAACTGGCAGAGAGAAAGACTAGATTCAAAGGGGAAGAAGATAAAGCTAATTGAAGAATATAACTTACCCTCCTTGTATACGTATGATGAAAACCAGGTTAGATTTAACTGGTGGAGGAGATGACTTTGGCCTCTTGACCCTTTGCTTCATCCGGATAAGATCTATTTCCTTAAGGAATAACAATCAACAAAAAAAGAAAACTGTCAAATTACAAAGAACAATGCAGTATTAACATAAAGTCCTAAGCACAACCTTACAAACCACGGAGATATCTCAAAGGTGAAACATTTGCTTATCAGTCATAGTTCGACCTAGTCATAGTCTAAGAGATTGTGAAGAAAAATCTAATTTCATGCTGCAACTTCAACTCTACATAAAGCAATGAAAGACCTTTACTATGCAGAGAGACCGTAGTCAAATGCATAGTGAGTTGAAACCAAAACCTAAAAGAGTAAAACTTTTGATTTAATTGAGAGACCTTTACTACTCAGCAAAACCTTGTATACATGATCTAAGGTGTAGTAAAAGACAAGTCTAGAAGCAAAAAGAGCAGAGCTTGAGGCAGTAAAATCAATGGACAATGACTGAGAAACAAATGTTATTAAAATCAATGGCCAAATCTAGGAAAGTAAGAGAGAGTAAGTACCTTAGCCCTGAACTCAAGCACAAAATCTTCAGGACGTTTGATATCAGAGACTTTCTTCTGCTTCTTCTTGCCGAAATTGCCCAACTCAAGTTGCTTCTTCCTGATAAAGGCAAGCTCATCTCTGTTCTTCCTCTTCTTCAGTATAATCTCCGGTATGTAATCCAAACCCTTAGCTTCTTCTCCGGCCATTATCTCTACTCCCTTAGCTTCTTCTTCGGCCATTTTCTCTACTCTTTTGCTTCTACAAGACAAATATACAGATTGTCAGATTGTATTTTGTGAAGAAAGTAATAGAGAATCTGTAAAAACGGTTCCTTGAAAACAAACAGAGACTAAAACTCTCAACTCTAGAACAAGTGAGGCTATAGGGGACCAAGACAGAATGAACAAGGGAACAATGCGGAAAAGGAAAAACAAAATTACCGGTGGCGGCGAAGCAATTTGAACGGCGGCTAAGAATGAAGTCGAAGCTGGTAGCAATGGCACACGATTTGAGAATCCTAGGGTTTATGAACTAAAATCTCTTGTGTTACCAGACTTAATTATACAGTCTGGGTCAGACTTATAAAAAAGCCCAATATATGTGGGCTTATGTAAGGCCTTACTTGTTTTTTTTTTTTTACGTACTGCCTTTGTTGAATGTATTTGGCGTTACTATCTTGTGTGAATAAGAAAGAATACGTTGAAGTTGTGAACTGGAAACCACCACTACAAGGGGTTTTTCTTTGGCTCTATCTCTGTCTAGTTTCTTGATTGTTTGGTCTTAGTTTTGATATTGCTACTTCGAGAGGCCAACAAAGAAAAATGTAAATTGCTTCAGCATCGTATATTCTAACTTATTGGTACAGTTTTGTTCTTTAAATATGATATTTCTAGTTGCACAGTTTGAATTTTCTCAAGGAAAGATTGGCCAGGTGCAAGCCAATCTTGAAGAAAAAATCAGGTTTCCAAGGACTTATATATAGAACAGGTAGAAAAACTTTTTACAAATGGCTTGTCTTTGTTTCTCCATCTTCATTGTCTAATGCAGCTGCTAACCTAAACTTAAGAATCTTGTGGAGTTTGGCAACAGGTTCAACTGTCTTCTTCTGGTTTTCACCTGCTGCCAAATAAAAAACCAAATGAAGAAACCGCAAACCCAAATAACAACATGCTATGTTTGTTGAGATGATAAAGAGGGAAAGCAAGTGAAACTAACTAACCCATGTCGTCAGAGAAAGCAAGGCATGTACCAATTGTTTCTATATATTCTCCAACCTGAGAGATAGAGAGAGAGAGAGAGAGAGAGAGATCAAATCGAATACGACTATATTAAGAATGGAAGAGTAACTCTACAACTCTCAGAATTAAGTACCAGCTTGATTTTGCCATCAATGGTCAACACCGGATTCAAAGTATCCAAACCCTGAGAAGAAAACGAAACAAAATTTATAAAAAAGAAACAATGCAAGAGAAGAGATATAGTTAAAAGAAAAATTAAAAGAGATTTTGGATTGAACTGAACTGATAAAGTATAAGGAGCATCTGATGGAATGTCAATGTGTCTTGAAACGTCATCAAGATCAATCATTACATACTCTTCGTCCTCCATCTCTCTCTCTCTCTCTCTGGTATCAATTTTGTTTATTAGGGTGAAGAAGACGAACACAAAATTTTCTCAGCAGTAGTTTCACTTCAATCGCTTCTCCGTCTTCTTCCTTCGTCTGTGTTAGAATTTTGCTCAGTTACGTTGCGAGATATCAATTTTGGGCCCATTATTTTAACCTAAAAGCCCAAAATAATGAGTGAGGCGGTTATCATCCACTCTCCACCTCACGCGCGCGAATCAAAGCTCTCTCGGAGACTAGAGACAGAACAAGTTTTTAAGCTAATCTTCTTTCTTCACACGAATTACCATCAAGCATCAACTCAAAGACAAAACTTTATGTTTTTACAGAAAAAAAAAAAAAAAAACGCTCGAGAGATCTGCCTCTTTTATTTACTATCCACCGACAAGAAGCACACGTCTTTTCCCCTGAACCGTCAAGAGTCTTATTAAACCTGTCTCTCTTTTTAAATAGATGCATCACTAGTTGTTTCTATATATACTGCGTTTGAATTTGATTCAATATTACTTTATTTAGGCACATCAAAATGGAAAGACTTAAAAAGATCATAGCTACATGCCTACATCAATACTATTCGTATTCCAGTTCACCCAACTCTCTCTAAACCATATATGTCTAAACAGGATTACACAAGATCGTTAAACACAGCGGTCTCCAGAGTAGATGGGAGTCTCGTTAACCTGAGTCTCATTCTCATTCGAATCTCCTGCAGAGTCAAGCAACGAGGTCTTGCTGCTTCCCATATCAAGCGTGATAGCATCAAGGTCCCCCTTCAAGGCTTTCATATTTGCACGCCTCCTCTTTGCAATCTCCCTCCTTGCACTCAGGAAATTAGATGATGATGATGATGATGAAGTGCTGATCATCTTCCAGAGTGCATCTACTTTTTTTGTACGAGCACTCTTCAATTCTTCAATCGTTAACTGAAAATATTTATCCATCTTCTTCGTTGACAGAATCATTTTTACCGTACCTATTTTTTTAACAAGAAGGATAAAATCAATTAATCAAACAAAACAGACGGGAAATCATATATAAATTACTGTATCTAACAAAGCCAATTCGATGAACAGAGCCCCGAATTTTCAAGTAAGGTAGAAACACTTGAACCCCATCATCATCATCTTCATCATCAACTGAATCCACTTTTTACATAAATCATCACTAGACAAACAATTATGGGATTCCCAAAGTATTATTATTAATATCCCACCCAACAACAGCTCAATCAAATCTAGGTCGTGCATATTAAGTTAATTAACGAACAAACACAAGAAGGGTACACTTAGATTTTTCCTAAACATATTATTTTGAGGTTCGAGACAAACCTGAGATTGACTGAGAGAAGCGAAAACGAAATCAGATCAAAGCAAAGCTTGCTCCTGAGAGGTAGGTTTTAAACGATCGATCTTAAGAGACAATGCAAGGCGGCGCAATTATCCCAATCTTCTTCTTTTGTTTGGGGCTTATTATTCCTTTTTTTTTAAAGCAATTCGGCCCAAGGCCCACCACATAAATAGGTTCGAAGGAGAAAGAAAGAAAATTAAAAAAAAAAAAATTGACTCTCAGTAATTTTTTTTAAGAAGTCAAAGTCGGTAGTCAATTGTCGACTTTGACTCTCAGCAATTTTTTTTAAAAAAAATATGACAAATTTTTGGTTTTTTAATACATATACATATACGAAAGCCAATTACAAATAGCAGAATAATTAAATAAATTCACCTCAAATTATACAATTTCTATATCGAGTTCCTTGTTTGTGTCACCAATGTGATTAAAAGTACATCTTTCTAGTGTTTAAATGCTAATTTTTATTCATTTGTACTTATATAAGAAGTCTACGTTTTTTAATATGTCTTTGGCCACTTACCAGCTATGACCAACAATTTTCTTAGCGGTAGAAGACATTCTTGAAGTATGTAAAATCGAGATTGGAAGAAAAGGGGATATTTTGTACAAGATGATGCATGTAAATTTGCTTGTTACAAAACAGTTTCAGATGGTTATAATGTTGTCGAATTCTAAAATTTGTTGGATTTCATGTGTTTTGTTTAATAAAGTTCGACTTATTTTTGCTCCTTGGTTAATGGCTTACATGGTTTGACGTAGCATATTATCAAATGGGTATCTTTTTTTGAATATTTTTTAATTGACATATACACACATATATTAGTAGATTAAATATCATAATGAGCATTTGTCCGGTATATATATTTAAGTTGTACTAATTAATAAAGTCCCCCTAATGCATGTTGACAAAGCAAATGAATGCTATGAAAAATTATTAAAGTACGTCCCAGAAGACCGTAGAGGTGAATGGGATAAAATGCTGTGAAAAGGTTCCAAATGGGAAAATTTGTATGGTGATGGATTTTGAGGTAACTATACAGACATCGAGATAGCAACCATAAAAGTTATGGTCACGTAAAAAATCTCTCTTATTCGTGGGAAGAAATCGCGAACGTTGTATAAAGTACCATCAGGCGCTCGAGGAAACCTACAGTTTCCAGTTCTATCATAGAGATCCTTCTGGAGAAATGGGAAGAAAATAAAATAGGTAAAAGGCACAAATTAAATGTACGAAATACATACTAAGATTAAAATTTACCATTGAGAATGACAGATTTATTATTAAACCCTCCACACATTTTCTTTTGTATTTTTCATAAGGTTAGATAAACAGCCCAATAAAAACCATTCAATTAAGATTCTTAAAATATGATGTGAGTTTATCATTGCTCTCAGTGTTAAACATCACCCACCCTCCACACATAAACCATCTTCTTCTTTTTTTTTTTTTTTTCATTTTTTAAATCAATAAGAAAATAGAACAACAAGAAACAGTTATAAAGCTACTGAGGGAAGACTACCTTTCTCAAAAAGCGTTTACATCATACCGTAAGATTTGTTGGCCATGAACTCATGATACAGCTACATTTTATTTACTTTCGGTGTTTGTTCGTAACATAACTTTGCTTTGTTTTTTCTTTGCAGGTCTCAGTCTGATTTTGGAAACCAATTATATGTTTTAAGGGTGCAGACCAGGTAACAAGTTATTAAATGCTGTGTGATGGGCATGGCTATAAATTATATACATGAGTTATGACTTATCTTTGTGCTAATATTGCCTTTACGTTGATCCCTTGTCCTTGTCCAGATTATCAATCGAATAATCTCAAAACAAAATGTAAACCGGATAATTTTCTAAAACCGAAGAAGAGCAATTTAATACTGTGAATTGGTAAACAAGAAAATAGTTGTCTTGAATCTAGAGGTCAAGATCGATAAATAAATTGAAATATTGTGTTTCCAAAAGATCAAATAATAAACTAACAAGAACGAAAGCGATCAGAGGTAACAATTAAAGCAAATGTTTGAGCATTTAAGCTCAAAACCAAATTAAAAGAAGAAAACTAAGACAAGTCTAGATAACTGGAGTGCGACTCTTAAAGATAAGAGATAATTTCATCATTGAGGCTTTTTGGATGGAGAGATTGTCAATCAGATTGATCCTCTGCCTTCGCCTGCATGCATTCAGGATACTTGAAGGGAAGCTTCATTACAGGCTCATTATCATCGGTCAGTCCTTGACTCGCCATACCAAATGCATCCTAACGCAACCCCTACAGGAACAGCCACCGCATTTCCAACCTGGATGTGCCTGCACAAAGTTTCAGATTCATAAACAAGTTTTTTCACATTTGGATCTCTAGTGAAGGCAGCAAGGACCACGGACTTACTTTCCTTAATTGTGCCACACAGCTTGTAACTATCAGGGAACCCTTGTAGTCTGGCATTCTCACGGACAGACAACACACGGTTTTGCTTCGGATGGATTACACACTGCATAAACCAGTTTTATTAAGAAAAATAGAGTCACCAGAGAAAGAAAAGTAGGAAATGAAAGCAAAAGAGCTTACCTGGTTATGCGGTTCAGCTCTTGTCACTACTGTGTTAACAATTTCATCCCACCACAAGCGACCAAACGGCCTGACATTCAGATAACAGATTTGTTATTATTTAGTGAATTCAACACTCTCAGGTTATGGAAAGAGCTAGATTCCAAAGAAGAAGCATATTAGTTAAGAGAAAGTCACTTTTTTGATGTTCCTTTTACGAATTTAATTGCATAAGTAGGGACCTGTCAACACCACAACCATGTCAAAAAGAAGAAGCTGCAAACAAAAAAAACACTAGAACAGAATGATGACAAGGTTTTAAGTGAGTTAGATTATTACCACATTCTTTCCAGATTTCAACTTTGCTCGCTTCACCGAATCATCAATTTGCACTTTGTTATTATGAACTAAAACACCAGGCATATCCCGGAAATTAGCCCCCTGTAGCAATAAGAATACAGTAACATGAACAAAGAAATTATCAAACATTGAATGCTTGAAGCAGGCACTACAAAATATATAACACTAAAACATTGTCGCACCTTCTTTTTTGGTATATATGAGATTCTTTCCAAGTCGTTAGTGCTCAGCTGTAATGGCTGGTGATCGAATAACTTGTGCGACGAATCTCCACCAGTTACGGGTAGTAGTGTCTCTGAAACAAGAATATTCGTTAATATGTGATAAGTGGTAACACAAAATCTATCGAGTTCAAAATGCTCACCAGATCTTTTCAACGCAATATATTTTTGAAAATCTGTCTTAGGACCAGCATCATTATAATTCCTTACATCAATTTTTTCATAATTTGTCACCTGCAGCATCAAGAGAGCACTGATCAATGAACTATATAAGATATGATGTACCTTAAGCAACAATGGCAGTTTAAAAGTTTAGATACACACCGGTGGTAGATCACTAATAGCATCAGCCAGTGTAAGAGCATCTTCTAATTTGAGAATCTCCTTTTGGATACGGCCAACTTGAATATCCTGCATTTACAACAAATAAATAAGAAGGCAGCCCAATAATAAGAGTATTTAACTTTAAAACTGAAACAATCCACACTTGCCTCAAATTCTACAGCGGTGTGGAACGTTTTCAGAACCTCATGAGTGGGCAGAGGGTATGGAGGCAGTTTCTGTTTAACACACATTAAGAGAGAGTCATAAAGAACATATCCTCTCCAGAAAAATAACTATTAGGTAACATATATATTTACCTCTGTTGGTTGCGCAGCCCATAGAAAAACTCGGTTTCTAAGTTGAGCGACACCATAAGATCCCGCTGCCATCATGCCCAACCTTGTTTGATAGTTCATCGCAACAAAGGTAGCAACAGCATGACGTGCCAAATATCCGTTCGAAAACTTGAGAAGGTCTACAACATTTTCCATAAGCACGTACTTTGGTTTGAGGAAGTCAATGATGTCCAAAAACACCAAAATTTGCTGGTTTTTCGTATCTTCAAGCGGTGCTTGTTTGTTTCTAAAACGGTTATAACCACTGATCCCTTGACAGGGTGAGCCACCGCAAACCGAGTAAGCAGTGCCCTGAACAAAAGTAACAAACAAAAATTTAAGAGACCAAATTCTTCATGAACCAATAAGAACTCTCATAAATGACGATATTTTGTCAACAAGATAATACTATGCTTTGCACAATTCATCACTTATGTAGTATGCAGGGTGAAGAACTATCATAAATAGCTAAACATACTATGCAAAGGAAACAAAAGACTTACAGGTAAGGGTAACAGATTAGACTTAAAGCCATTTGTCACAAACTCTTTTAGTTTATCCTTGCAATTTCTGGAGGAAAAAATGAATCATCTCAATATCAATAAACCATCAATACAAAAGTTGTATCAGAGGATAATTTGGAAAAGTTACCCTAAGCCAGCATAAGGCTCCCATGTATCGTCATCAGGACCGTAGCCTTTCCACCTCACCTGAAAGTAATGAAATAATAAGAAAAATAATGTTTGAGTTACATCTTTACAAATGACGAAATTTGTTTGTAGCTAATTGAGAATTCTGATATATAGTTCATGAAACAATACCTTAAGATGAAGTGACTTTTCCCCTTTCTCATTAGGATCTCCAAAAGCGATGTCACTGAACTCTTGTACTTCAAACTCTCCAGGTGAGAGTTCAGTATCAATACTTGTCTCATCTATGTCATCATCTTCGTCACCTTCTTCATCTTCCAACTCAGAAATTGATTCCGTTGGTTCAGTGCTGGAAATGAGGGAAAACTTCTCACAAAGGTTTTTCCATTCTTTGAGAAGAACTAGAAAGTCTTCTGCAGCTTCATTTCTCACCTGCTCAACGTTCACAATGAATTAATTACATGAGTGGCAATTATATTTACAAAAAAAAATCATTAAATCACCAATACAGACTTACCTCTGTCTCAGGATGATTAAGTCTAAGACTATTAAAGCAGAAGGATTTAGATCCACAGCCCATTTCTGCAAAATCAGAGAGAATCTTGCTCAAATACAGCAAAATATAAATGTGGTAAGTTGGTATAAATAACAAGATTTACCGTAGTCAGTTTTACTCCTGATATGGAGGCCCCCATGCAAAAACCAGTGGACATTGCTCCACACCCACTGTAAAGATCCAGTAAGAATTTTTCATCACTGTGAGGATTCACTATGCAATTGGAGTCAGAATCGCTTGAAATGGTTGAGGATGAAGCCCTATCTGCTGAAATTTTTTGGCAAGATAGAAATCATCAGCTCTTTTCGAAACACTTTGAAGAAATTTAATAAGGATATGACTGATAAAGTTGCAAAAACCAGCGCTTGTGTTAAGAATTTTAAAAAATGACCAACTTAGATAAGATAGTTCTCATGTAAAAACAGTAATAATTCTAGGAAGGTGCTAGAGAAACTAATAAACATATACAGAACAGTTACAAGGAAGCTAATTTAAACCGTGACCAGAAGGAATAAAGTTTCCAATGTTCTAAGTAAAGTCATTTGCACTTAACAACGAGCTCAGATAAGATAGTGCTGATATAAAGTAATATATCTAGGACACACAGCAAAACAGAAGAGAAATTTATTTACCATCATCTGCGTTGACAAAAGTGAGATGTGGAAGCTCGTACTTCATATCATAAAAAAAGTCACATGGAGGAATTATTCTTTCTTCTGAAGCTCGTGAATCAATCTGTTGTAAAAAGTGTAAATCAGTTTAGAAGCCGAATATGATCAAACGTTGTTTTCACACACTGTGCCATTGGAAATCAGAGTATTTGATACCTTGGGTAATGGGACTTTGGCAACATTGACTTTAGAGAAAATGCAACTCAAAGGATTGTCGTCTTCCACATTTGATAAAAACACTCTATTTTCTTGCACAAGTTGCGCAAATCTTTCAATCACCTAAGACAAAACAAATGAGAAACATTAATCAGTAGTAGGAGCAATAGACATAATGTACTAAAGAAGAATATCAAAGTAAACTCAAAACGCAAGAAAATCAACTCACAGTATCATCTGGTCTGCAGAACCGTGACGTAGACATCGTCATTGAGATTGATGAGAACGCCATCAACCAAAGCTTGCTCGTAGTGACGTTTCGCTTGTTTGATTTCTTCTTCTTTGGCACTGTAATTTTAAACCCCACAAAACGTCAACACAGAAGGTACAACAAGCAACAAAAATCACAGAACAAGAACACGAAATTTCGACCCAGGAAATTAAAAAAAAAAAAAAAACCCTAAATTCTGACACGTTTATGGCAGTTTTAATGGGAGTATCATCATCAAGCTTTGGTTTCTTGAATTGGTAGCGAAGAGGCCATCTAATCATAGATTCCACAACAGAGATGGGTTTCCCCGCAAAGCACAGATCTGACTCTGGTTCATCCCGTTTCTTCGTTTTGCTTTTCACAGCCATCTAGATTGTGTGTTTCGGAAGATGGATTGGGAGATGAAGAATTGAAGATGAAGAGGTGAAGAGACGAAGAGGTTATATCTGTAGTACAGTAGTAGTGGAGAGCACTGGAGACAAAAAAAAAACAAAATTAAAAATCTTTCCTTTTTTTTTTGGAAGAGAAATTTAATGAAAGAGTTTTAGGAAACTGAAATCAGTTTTCGAAATTAAAAAAGAAATTTAGGAAATAATAATAAAGTTTCGAATTTTGGGAATTTTTGCAAGAGCGGGAGAATCTCTCTCTACTTGTATGTATGTACTTTTAGCTCCCTGTTGTTTTTGGTTATTTCGATTTTTGACCTCATTCTACTACTACTACTGATCGTAATGGGCCTATTAACAAGGGCCCTTGAATGGGGCGATTAAACTGGAACACAACGTTTATGGCCATAGTGGAAGAGAGAGAGTTGTGGTGGTATTAGCCATGTTCGACGTTGATGAGATGTTAGTAAAAAAACCACACTCGTGAATCGTGATCGATCGTGACTAATAAATAAGTCAAAGCAACCAACAACTAAATAAGTCTTTTTTTTTTTTTTACTTATAATTTTGTAATTGCAAATAAATTTAGTGGAGTTTATGTTCCCTATCTTTGTGGAACAATCCCACGTTTCCATTTCTCTTCGTGTCTCCTAATTGTACGAGTTTATTAGAGACTTCGTTATTATCTAAATAGACAACAAACCAAACAAATTAATTATAAGCATAATGATCCTTTATTTTTCTAAACATAAGTGTTTTTCCATCCCATTTACTACTAGTAAACAAATATCAATCATATCACATGACAAAAAGAACTTGATTAATCAAACCAACTGGATGATTATTTTTTATTTACTAATAAGTTTGTAGCTTTAGATGTTCTAATATCATTGTTATTCATGGAACATTTCTTATTTCCTCTTCTTTTTTTAGGGTCCTTTGTTGTTAAAGAATTAGAGGGGTGGTCCATATATTTTTGCTCTGGAGGTTGGACCGACAAGGTAATCTAGGAGGAGATATATTGTCGAATCTGATTAGACAAAGCAAAATAAAAACAAATATGCATCACCTCATAAGTCACTACGATGAAAGCAAAAAATGTACTTTTTGCTACTAAAGCTGGATGTGTTTCTTTTTTTTTTGCATTTGTTTTTATTTTAAATGAAAACAATGATAATTTTTGAGGAATCATATAGGTTGGTGATAAGATCACAGTTGGATGCAGTGTATTAAAAATTGAACTGATGGTATGACTACATCGTATATTGTTACGGTAAGATCGCAATTATGTGATGTTATTACTAACAAGTTAATCGTATCGTACGACCAAGAAAAGTAACATTTTCATTTATCAAGTACTATACTATTTAGAAATTATAGCCATGTATCAAGTAAGATTGTACTTTACTTTTAAACAAAACGATAATGCCACTATATTAACGTGTGTATACAATCATAAATCTGTTTTAGTTTATTCATAACACAGAAAACATAACATAAATGTTCCTATAACTACAACTTTTTCATTTTGGATAGAGACCACATATATATACAACTAGAAAGTTAACTGATTTAACAGTTTAGTTGACATATATCAACGGTGTATGGTTTTGTAAGCTAACAAAAATGAATTTATAATCATAAAAAATGATTAATGACATTCTTATGTGAGATCGATGGATGTGTATGGTTTTTAAGTTTTGGACGACATTCAACCGAAAACGGGAGAATGGATTAAAAAAAATTGAAATGAAAGGGATTGTCGGGGAGATTTGATTGGCTTCATAATCCTTGTCCAAAAGTTGCTAACTTACCTAACACTTAAACAAATAAAGACAGCTTCTTCATATAGGGTTCTGAATTAAACGTCTCACCTAAACCCTATATAAAGGAACTACATACGTATAAATATTCCTAATCCCAATAAAACGTTTGTATAATTAATGAAATAGGATATTATCATATAAGTATAACGAAGAGAACAAAAAAAAAGGTGACAACAAAGACAAACTCATTTGATTAAGATAGAGCTACTTATAGCATTCATTACAATAGTATAACATGATATCATGAACACTCATTATATGTGTTCCCAAATAAATCAATAATTCATATAATTACGACATTAATTTTCTCCTTTTTTTCAAGTGTCCACTACTATACAGTTACATGTGTGGGCTCTGTAGCTCTAGGTCAGATTGCACACATCAAAAGTGTCCTTTTTTCTTTAAACATCATTCAATTTGAAAAAGGTCACATGTCCGTCCAATTCCATAAATAGAACTCACACTTCACTTCCCACGACCACATCAGTTCACATCTATATCAATTTTTACTTTTTTTTTTTACTTTCATCCCCTTTATATATTCTCTCTGGGCTATATACACAGAATATACATGGATTCGTCAATCAAAGGAGAGCAAGAAATGTTAAAAATGAAGAAACAAGGTCATCAAGATCTTGAGTTGGGTTTGACCTTTTTGCCACGTGGAACGAACTCATCAGAGCTCAATCTCATTGATTCTTTCAAAACCAGCTCATCATCGACTTCTCATCATCATCATCAGCAGCAGCAGCAGCAAGAACATTTGACAGATCGGAGAGTGTTTTCATGCAATTATTGTCAAAGAAAGTTCTATAGCTCACAAGCACTAGGCGGCCACCAAAACGCTCATAAACGCGAGCGCACCTTAGCCAAACGTGGACAGTACTACAAGATGACTCTCTCATCTTCGCCTTCTTCAGCGTTTGCGTTTGGCCACGGTTCAGTCAGCAGATTCGCAAGCATGGCATCGTTACCACTACATGGCTCGGCGAATAACAGGTCAACCTTAGGGATTCGAGCTCATTCAACGATCCATAAACCCTTCTTAGGAAGACAAACAACGAGTTTAAGTCATGTTTTTAAACAGAGCATCCACCAGAAACCGACCATCGGAACGATGTTGCCGGATAAATTTCACCTTGAAGTCGCCGGCGGTAATAACCGTAACGTGATTGCTGCTAAGTTGGAGAGAACCGAACATTTCAAGAGCACTAAAGAAGATCATAATCAGTTCAAGAAGATTGACTTGACTCTTAAGCTATGAGAGCTCTTAATTGTCATCTTCTTTTTAGTCTTCATTATATCATAACTTTTTCTTTTTATTATTCTCGTCTTTGTTTGATATAATGATTGACGGCAGGGTGTATTAGAGTTTCACTAATTAAGTTGTACTTTATTATATGTTTTATTAATACCTTGTTGGTGCAATTCCATTTTTGAGGTCTATTTTAAGTCCATGTAGTACAATACTAAAAACTATAAAAATGGACAATGGAGAAAATGTTAGGTCCTCCACGTATGCTTTGTGGTACTTATTATAATCACAATGTGGACGTCACTTATATCTTCTTTACTTCTTAACATGATATTACATTTTCACAGAAAACAATGCCATTAAATTAAAGTGAAATGAACTCCACAAAATAATATGATGAATATATATATCCAAAAATGATGGAAGTACATAATTATTGTGGGATATAGGCGTTAAGAGAAGCAAAATATGTCCTACGTTATACGCATTATTGCCCACTAGATTATCACCGATTTATTAGGCGTGAACTGACTTTAGTCAATCAATATCAAGATATTTCTTTCTGTGTAAATCATGTCTAGTCTTTTTCTCCTAACAAATATGTTTAAAAAATCATTTATGGTCTACTACTCTAGTGGATGATTATACAGTATAAAATGAAAAAATAAACAAGATTTAAATTTTTCTTAAGGGGAAAAAATATTATAGAGTGGATAGAATGTGATTATCGAAGTGAGGTCCTACCTGTAGTTAAAAGAAATAGACATTAATCTAACAAAGTAACAAGTGAAAGAGTTCCTCGTCAGAGGTTGTGGTTTTTCTCGCCATGTGACACTATTAAAGTTAAATATTGATGGTACTTTTTAATCTAATCTTGTCAAGTCGCTTTTCTTATTTCACATTAATTTTTCACCATTGCTAAATTATTTTTGACAACTTTAGCGTTATTAAATTGACTCGAATAGAAATAGAACTCAGAAAAACATATCTATTGTTGATTATATTTATAATTATTAGTTATTACATGTGTGTTACTTTTACACACTTCACGATTTCTAGTTTTTGTAATGATATGTGACCATGTGGGTGAGAGCCTGAGAGGGTTCTATTAGTGAAAATTCTAATTATTATCTAGGATTTAGTGAATTATAACCCAAAGATTCTGTGACATGTGCTTTGGGTAGGTCCGTATCAAGTTGATGTTTACATTGAAGTTATAATAATTAATATAATGCTAATCATTGCAGTTAACAATCCATATTTTCCACAAATCAAGATGTTAACGATGCGGGAATCATGTTGTTATGCACCAATCACCATAATTACCTCACTAATCCCCCATATAAATCCTAATGCGTCACATTTATTAAGATTTTGATGGAGATACCAAAATCATATATCACAGTGGAAAATATCCAAAATTCATATAGATAATGACGTTTTTATTTTACATACACTGAAGTCTATTAGATGTTAATTGACCATTCATCATCATTTTATTTTTCATCAGAGACAAAATAGACCAAAATACAGAATCAAATGAACAAAAACTCCAAACTTATATTATTACTTCAGATAGATAAACAAAATCAGTAACAAACCTATTAAAATCAACCTTCACTGTATTTTTTCTCAATATCTTTTTTCAAAAAACAAAAACCGGAATTAAACACTTCTAATCCTAGTAGTCCATATTCGAAGTCTAATCCATAGAACTGAGATTAGTAGAAAGTCTTCACTAATTAATTATGTGGATTCAGCTGGCTTGTCCCTTTTAACTTCTGGTGTTTCACACTGTAAATCCACAGTTCCCACACTATGGAATTAAAATTAAAAAGTTGCTCCTCTGTTAAGGAACATTAGAATTGATTTGGAAGTCACCAATGCAGACAAAAGTGTTAGATAGCAAGTTCCTAAGGGGGGGGGGGGGGGGGGGAGAAAAAGTTACCCGAGAAGTCAATCATTTTACAAACTTAACTAAGGCACTTTCAATTTCCATTGCTGGTAAGACACATGTAGCAAACATGTGACATGTATTGCTGAAATGATGTGACCAATCTAGGGTAATTATTACACAATCTGCAAGCTCAAAACCAAACAAACAATTTTTTTTGCAAATGAATTTATTGAAAGATATCCAAATCAAAGAGAGTCATAGTGACATACACAACGGCCAGTGCATTCTTTGGAACCAAACAGTGGAAAATCGAAGACTCTTGCTGCAGGCTGATGTCTATTTTTGCTCAACATAAGATTTAACGCTCTCCATCCATCTAACGTACTCACCTTTACCTTTGTTCTTCATATACTGATGCAAGAAAACAGCAAGCTCGTCGCTTACACCTCTTTCCTCTAAAAATTGATAAAGAGCGTCTTGAAGCTGATCATCCAATTCCCTGTAATAACCAATATAGGCAAAGAAAACAACTTCACCTTTATTCACAGTAATCTTATATCACATTTTTAAATCCAAGAAAAGGAGCAAGTCAACGTACTCAAACTCTGGTCCACCATAGGAAGACGGTGAACTCTTGATGGCTTTACGAATACAGAGCTTGGATATCTCTATGGTATCCGGCCAAGCAGAACACATGATCTCTAAAGCTTCACCAGTACCACCCTTAGAGATGTTGACAATGAAAGTGATGTGAAGAATATATTCAGGTTCAGTGCTAGTAGATTTTGAAGTCGGAACTGATCTATCAAACATGGTTGCTTCAATCTTGATGTCTTCTTTCTCCCCAAATATCCTCTTCATGCTAATCCACTGCTCTCCAGGCCGTTCATCCACAGTGAATGGTCCAAAACTGTTGGGAGGCTGCAAATTTTGTACAAGCAAAGTGCTCTAATTATCCAATGTAGCCAGCAGAAATAGAGGAGCCAAAGTTCATGGTCAATAAGGCGAACTAGAAAGTCTATCATTTGTCACTAGCTAACATATGTGTTTATAAGAGCTTCCCAAAACAGAGAGGCCAATTCAGAGACGTGAACATTTTCTTCATTATTGATCTAATAGCATACAAATAGTATCAAGCTAAGTTTGGCAGATCAACATTGATATGATTCCCAAGCAAGAAAAGTTCAATTGATAAATAACACTAATCCAAAATCAGATTCCAAGAAGGCTTAAAGTATCTATCTAGCTTTAACGTATTGACCAAAAACCAGAAAAAGAAAGAAGAAGGAAAAGGATTCAATCATAGAATACCAGAAGAGGAGGCGAGTGATCGAGTTCGTAATCAATCTCATTACGGATTAGTCTCAAAATGTTGCCCTCGAAAGCTGATCTCTGCATTTCTGACACGTAACTCCCCGAGCTCAGACATTTGCGGCTGATCAAAAATATTGGATTTTGATTCGTGGGCAAACCAATTCTAGGGCTCCTCCGGTAAGAAATTGAAGGAGACGAATTAGAAAAGAGTGTTCTTCGCAGACATCTGACGAAGCGAGCCATTTGACACTTGACAGAGATGAATCGTATAGCAAAGTTTTAGGGTTTAACACATTAAGATGTTTCCATCGTACGGCTGATCGTGCGTTCGATTTTTATTTTTTTCTTTTGGATCTAAACTAATCTACACCGTTCAAATTGAGATCAATACATAATTATATAATTTTTCAGGTTAAAATCTTTTGTTTTTTTTTTACACTATGATTATATCTGATCAAAACTATATGTTAAAAATAAAAATCTTTTTAAACCATAGAAAAAGAAAATGGAATTGAAAAGTAATTTTATTTATTTGGCGGCAGTTGTGATTATTTCTACCGCCTATCAGATGTTCGTCTTCTAGGTCTTACAGTTTTGCGAAGAGAGTCGTTTTTTTTTTTTTTTTTTTTTGAATGTGTGAGTAAAAGAGAAAAAAAGTCTTATTCTTTGAAGAATCAATGGCGACGGAGTACGAGCGGAAGAGATTGGAGAACATAAGACGGAACGATGAGATGATGGCGGCTCTCAATGTCCGTGCCAAAGCTTCTTCTTTTCTCTCCGCCGCAACCGCATCCAAACGCTCTGGAGACGATATTAGTAAATCATTTAAGATGAAGAAGGAGAAGAAGCCCAAACCTGAAACACCCGTCGTCGTTCGACAGTCACTACGCACCAGAGGATTGAACCCTGATTCCGGTGGCTTACCCAATGGCTTCTCTGATTATCGTACACACAACTCACTGTCTTCTTCTAGTAAGCAATCGCCACGTTTATTGGCTCCTCTGCCCTTCGATTCCGCCTATGAAGGTGATGATGCTTCCTATAACCATTTGGTTGATACTCTTTTGGGTATTACTACTGCCAGTACTAGTAGAGGTAATTTGGTTAAGGGAGAAATTGGATCTGTTAAGGATGAGAACGAGTCTTCTTCTTCTACGGTGAGGACTAGGACTAGGGGTAGTTCTGTCAAAAAGGAAGAGCCAGATGATGATTCCTTCTTCAGTAATTGTGTTAAGGATGAGAACGAGTCTTCTTCTATGGTGAGGACTAGGAGTACTTCTCGTGCATCTAAAGTTTCTGTTAAAAAGGAAGAGCCATATGATGATTCCTTCTTCAGTAATTGTGTTAAGGATGAGAACGAGTCTTCTTCTATGGTGAGGACTAGGAGTACTTCTCGTGCATCTAAAGTTTCTGTTAAAAAGGAAGAGCCATATGATGATTCCTTCTTCAGTAATTGTGTTAAGGATGAGAACGAGTCTTCTTCTATGGTGAGGACTAGGAGTACTTCTCGTGCATCTAAAGTTTCTGTTAAAAAGGAAGAGCCATATGATGATTCCTTCTTCAGTGATTGTGTTAAGGATGAATTTTGTTTTCCGGTTAAGTCTGAGAAGATTGAGTTTGATCATGATTTGTTGAGTTTAGAACCGCGTAATGTAGCCCGTGTTGTGCCTGGGAGGATTTTTTCTGTCGAGTTCTTACCTTGCGAGAATGTGAAGATGATCGCTGCTGGTGACAAACTTGGGAATGTTGGTTTTTGGAATTTGGATTGTGAGAGCGAGGAAGATGGTGATGGGATATATCTATTCACCCCTCACTCAGCACCGGTGTCATCTATTGTGTTTCAGCAAAACTCTTTATCAAGGGTAAGTTTCAATTTAAGGACACTTGTCTTTATATTTAGTTTTCTGTTTGAAACTTTGATTGGAGAAAAGTTATCTCTTCTTTTAGTCATTTTAGTTCGTTGGTGCATTCATGACAGGTTATTACCAGCTGCTATGGTGGTCTCATCCGGTTGATGGATGTCGAGAAGTCGGTTTTTGATTTGGTTTATTCCACGGACGAACCTATATATTCACTCTCGCAGAGACCAAATGATGAGCAAAGCTTATACTTTGGTGAGGATTGTGGAATGTTCAATATATGGGACCTCCGAGCAGGAAAATCAGTTTTCCATTGGGAGTTACATGAACACAGGATTAACTCTGTAGACTTCAACCCGCAAAATCCCCATATTATGGCTACAAGCTCCTCAGATGGAACTGCTTGCCTCTGGGACTTGAGAAGCATGGGAGCCCAAAAACCGAAAACATTGTCTACTGTAAATCATTCTAAGGCTGTGCACTCTGCTTATTTCTCACCTTCTGGCCTTCACTTGCAACTACAAGGTATCTCTTGTCAATTTTTTCCTCACTATGTTCAATACATAATACATTCCATTAAGAACAACAAATATTAGTTTAGCTAATAATCTCTTTGATTTAAGAAAACACCTCAGATGTTGTTTGAAACATAAATGTGAAGAAATTAAGTAAAGATATGATGTCGTGATGGTTTTGAATAACATTACTGCCCTGAAGGAAATAAGCATGCAAATTACTCTAACCCAGCAAGAAATCAATCATGATGGTCACTCTGCTTTAGTATGTACAAGTTTTACCTACTGAGATAAGAGTAAACATGCATAGAGTCAGTGAAGTTGATTTTTATAATGTAGCTCTTTGACATTTTTCTTTTACTGTATCGGTAACATGTGGAATGCTAGTGGCCTACTTGTATCTTTGGGCCTGCTAAACTCTCTCAGCTTTGTTTTCCTTGTAGTTGTGACAACAATGTTGGTATTCTAAGTGGCCGCAATTTCGAGGATACTTCGATGATATATCACAAAAATAGCAGTTTAAGGAATATCTGCAATTTCAGGTATGCTCCAGTATCTTGTACCTTAATAAACCTCCAAGTAGTTCATGTACACTTTTTTCTTGATGCACTTGTGTTCTGACCAAAATAATCACTGCACACAACTAATTGTTACAATTTTTTCACTGTTCCTATGACCACCAATACATTTTGTTCCACTTTGTATGAGAAATGAAAAAAAGTAGGCATTGCTTTCTTCTGTCTGTAAAACCAAAAAAAAAAATGAAATTGAAGCTGGTAATAATATTATGATGATTGCAGGGGAGTGTGGGGGTGGGATGATTCATGTATAATAATCGGAAATATGTCAAAAGGAATTGATGTGATCTCTCCAGAACGAAGGCGAATAGCGATATCACTGCAAAGCCCTCTCATGAAATCTATTCCAAGCAGAATTAATTGCCATCCTCTCAATGTCGGGACGCTTGCAGGATCCACAGCTGGAGGACAGGTCTATGTTTGGACAGCAAACTAACTAGGCATAATATTACCATTTTCAATTATCACAAGGTCTTACAAAATGTATAAAAGACTTGAGAATTGAGGTTCTTATTTAAAATGTAGTAGCTTCTTGGGTTTTGGATGGGAGGTTTATTTGTTTCCAAAACAATCTCTTTTTATCGTCTCTCTTTCAGCTCCATTCGTGAGACTTGGTTGCTGCAAGTCTTTTAAAAAATGATGCTTTTCTTTTTGGCAAAATTTTGAAATGAAATATGTATCTGAATACATAAGTAAGAAGAGAAAAGTCTCAACGTTTTTCTGATAACACAAATGTCATATCAGTAGTGCCGTTGTAATAACACAAATCTTGATATGGGTCAGGCAAATAAGTTGATGCTTCACCTGCTCTGATGTTTTCTCTCTAGCCTAGTTAATTACTGCATCGGTAAAATGTGAAATGCTAGTGGTTGCCTACTTAACTAAGTTAACTTGGACAACAAATTAGCATACTTAACCAATTTCAACTAGCATGATGTGTTCTTTTGTTTTCTTCTGTCGTATAGAAACGGAAGCAGTTTTTCTTTTCTTGCTGTCTTATAGCTTAAACGTAAATCCTTGAGATCTATATTAATTCTCGAAGCGATTCAATAATTAAAAAAAAAAAAGCGAAATCAGAGAATTGCATCAACTACTGTATAAGTTCCAAAAGCATAATAACCCACAAAAGGGTACATCCTTGTTCATCTACAACCTAAGTTTCCCTTCTAATCATCTCAATGAGGTCCATCACCTGGTTTCTCTATACATTATTA
The DNA here is from genome assembly GCF_030686135.1 of Camelina sativa. NCBI lineage: Eukaryota > Viridiplantae > Streptophyta > Magnoliopsida > Brassicales > Brassicaceae > Camelina > Camelina sativa. The sequence continues at coordinate 31,283,022 of NC_141886.1, forward strand.
CCCTTGTGTTCTTTTTTCTGGTTTTGACTCTTCTTTTGGGGAGAGTTTGGTGGGTTGATCTTCTTGGGTTTTGGTTGGAGCATTCCCTGAAGGTTTTTTTGCTTCCAAAACAATATCTTTGATTGTCTCTTCGATTTTTCCAAGTCTCTCTTTCATCTCCATTAGCTCGTCGTGAGACTTGGTTGCTGCTTCTTTTGCTAACGCCTTTTGTTCAGCTTCTTCTTTCTCTTTCTTTTCTTCTTCTTTCCGTTTCTTCTCTCCAAGTTCCTGAGAATAATATCATGGGGCATATGTTCGTTCAGAGGATATATAATAGGCAGCTTTGGCCAGAATGAACATGGTGAGGCAAACACTAACAACAAATGACTCAAATCTCTATAAAGAAAGACCCATCTATCCGTTTAATAGTAATGAACAAGATGGATAACTCACAGCGTCCATGATCTTCATTTTACGGCGAGCATATTGAGCAACCAGATACACAGCTGTTACAAGAATCAATAGCCAACACTGAGAGAATCTTTGACAGAAACAGCATTGAACTGAAGAATTAAGAGAGAAAAATGTGAAGAGAGTAAACTGCAATACCTACAGATGGCAAGCAGACGATGATGAATTGAACCACATGCCAATCAAACCTAACACAAAAAAAGCAAAAATCCAAATGAGGACTTACACTACAAGAACTCAACTTATAGTAAAAACAAGAGAGATAGATTCAGAAAGTCAAAGAGATAATAGCAGCAGACATTGAGAACCAGTGTTGAGTGATCTCTCCCCTAATTGTTTTCAGCCTAAAGAAGCTCACATTCTACAATTCAGAGGTTCTAACATTCATCATTACTCTTTGCCTAAAAATTTACTTTAACATCTATATGGTAAAGTGGCAATACAAAAAAGAGAGGGTCTTTCTATGATTTAAAGGCTCATAGAAGCAAGAATCAAACCCCATCATATAAAACTTCTGATAAACTAAACAAAAAGGGACAAGATCAATGAAAAAAGAAACGAAGAGTATGAAGCAAAAACCCTCTTAAAATCTTATCTCGGGCATAACTGTTAAAAATTACCCAAATTTATTGGTCTCGGGTGGTTCAGTGAACAAGATCTTGGCAGCGGTCACGAAATCGAGCTTATCGAGTTTCTTATACGTCTCATCGTAGCGAGAAACAACACTAGTTTCAGTCTCGTTTTGATGAGCAACTCTAGATTCCCTCGTCTTCTCGAGTTTGTTCCCAGCACCATTCTCTCCTTTTGTGCAGAGACGTCGGATCCCGTAAAGCTTCAACCGGGTCGAGAGTCCGACCCACGAGCCTCCCCTGCCGCGAATCATTATCCTGGATCTCTCTCCCGGCGGTACACATGAGCGTGCGTTTCAAAACGCAGTCTTTTTTTGATCGAGGAGGCTAGTGGTGGGTTTCCGCGATAACCGAAACCGGACCGGTCTCGGGTTTATTAATTGGTTCGATCAATTCAGTTTTCAATTTAATGGTTCAGACAAACGAATTAATTAAAGACTCTCATCTGTCAATTTGTGTTGATTACAAAACCAAACCAAAGGGTAGTAAGTTCAATCAAAAATGTCGTATCTTTGTCAACAAATTTTTGTTACCTTTTATTTTCAGTGGTCTCTTTCAGTTTGCCTCTTCTTTTTCCAGCTCTGGAGACGAATTTGTGAGAGCTACGATGTCGACCTCTCTCTTTTTTTTTTTCTTTTCCATTTTTAATTAGTTACAATTATTATTATTTTATATGCTAGGGAAGCATTTTAATTTGAGTTTTAACCAAGGCAAAATTAGTGGCAGGCCTCTAATTATTTCTTATTTTCAAAATAGAAAGTTGAACTTTTCATACAACTCGAACATCTTTTTTAAGTTCTTATATAGTCTTTACAACATCTTGCACATTATTATATAGTTTTCAAAAATAATATATATATATATATATATATATAGTTTTAATAAGCTGATTTAAATAGAGAATATACGCCAAATGATCGATTATAATATTGTTGTCGACACTAGGTTCAATAAGCAAACATAGATCCATAATTAGTGTAATTTTTTCCCCCACAAAATTTATTTTCCGCAAAGAAAAAAAATCAGTTTATTGTACAATTTCACTTTACATTTTGCACCTTAATTAGTCGCACCACTTTTTCACACATATTAATTAAAAATTTTAAGGTCTATTGAAAAAAGAAAAAGGGTGGTCTTCTTGAGACAAAAAAAAAAAGTTGAGACAAAGATAAGGAATATTGAAGCTTTATTTTTGGACCCCATAATAAACTGTAAATTATTAAAGCAATATACCGCCAATATTAATTTAAAAAGTAAGTCTAGGCATATTTATAATTCATTGGCTTTGTTGTAACTGAGATATTAGCCGTATTGTTGTTATTCGTCGGTAATGAAGAAAATATATAAATATATGTTAAGTGAAAATAAAAGCAATTATCAAAAAGACAAAATTGTTTTATGGGAAGTAGAGTAGGTAATTTGTTTATTCAAGATTCAAGAACTACTAGTAAGTAGTAATTAATTAATAACTCATTATCTTCCTTAAATCTATTTAATCGAAAAGGGAAAAAAAAGACAGTAGTGAGTAGAGTAGTATATAATTGACATCGGAAATCTCAAAGGCCAAGTCGTTTTGGTTGGCATTTTTGTGTAATTATGAAAAAAGGTTAAATAAATTCTCATCAACTCAACTCAACTCAACTCAGACCGTTTTTTAATTATTATAGAGGAAGAACGACGAACCAGTCAGTCATCTTCTATCGGAAAAAGCTTCCGTCCGGCCGATTTCTGACGCCGGCAATACTCTCTCTCTCCTCTGTCTCTTTTTTTGTTTCTTCTTTCGGTGGTCAAATGAGTGAGGAAGATCTTTAGTTGTAAAGAGAGGGGAGGAGGGGGAAGAGAATTTGAAAGGAAAAAGGATAATGCTTTGCCGGAAAAACTCAAGCTTTGTGGATAGAGGAAATGTTCCGGTTTATCTCAACGTTTACGATCTAACTCCCTTTAATGGCTATGCTTACTGGCTCGGTCTTGGCGTTTACCATTCTGGTGTTGAAGGTTTGTCTCTTTTTTCTTTTTCTTTTTTTTTTGTTTCTTGGATTTTCTTGAATTTGTTTTCTCCGGATGTTCATGTTTTAGATCTAAATTAGGACTAGTTGTCGTAGATTATATCATACTATTAGATCGGATTTTTCTAGGGGATAGAACTATAGATATTGAAAATAAAGTCATAGAACTATAGATATATATTGAATTTAGTTTCATTTGTTGTGGTGTATAGTTCATGGTATAGAGTATGCATTTGGAGCTCATGAATATCCAAGCACTGGGATTTTCGAAGGGGAACCAAAACAATGTGAAGGCTTTACGTTTAGGAAATCGATTCTGATTGGTAAAACGGATCTTGGTCCTTTGGAAGTGAGAGCTACTATGGAACAACTTGCTGACAAGTACAAGGGGAGTTCTTACAATCTCATCACCAAGAACTGCAACCATTTCTGCGACGAGACTTGTATTAAGTTGACTGGGAATCCAATCCCTAGTTGGGTTAATCGCCTTGCAAGAATCGGTAAAATCTCTGGTAACTTTCCCTCTTTCTTTAGCATTTTTTTTTAATTGGTTGAGGTTAGAGAGAGACTGAATCAAGTAGTTATGTTTGCAAATGGGTGCCATTGAGTATTAGCATCACTATATAATGTAAAATGGGTTTAGCTTATTTCTTCTCGGGGTTGGCTTGGAAGATTCCATCTTTATGCTTGAGTGCCAAAGTTCAGCTTCTGAGTTTATTGATATGTACGTTTTATGATCGATAAGAACAGCTACTGACTTGGGTTTGGCTTAAAGTTTGCATTTTTGGACAGGACTCTGTTTCTTCTGTGTTCTGAAGTTCTTCTGAATGGTTGTGTGTTGGTTAATTCAGGGTTCATGTGCAACTGTGTGCTTCCTGCGACCATAAACGCGACCAGGCTTGGAAACAACAGAATCAATCAAGACAAATCATGTGAAGCAGAAACTGAGAAGAAGAAACTGACGAGTGCATCAAGCAGAGAAGAGGGGTCTACGATTGCTACTCCTTCGTCGTCGTCTTCGTCTCCTTCAGTTCAAGTTCGCGGTCGAAGCAGGAAAAGGCGTCCTCGTCCTCTGCAACCTTCATCGCCATTGATTCTCGGATCTTCCTCCGTTTGACTATATAAATAAAAGAATATGGCTTTTGTTGTGTTATTAAAAGAATCCATTTTTGATCTCTCAACTAGAGAGAGAGACCACTCTGTTTTATTCTCCCTTTTATTTCGAGTGTGCGCTTTGTAATCTTGTTAATATGCAAATCTTATTTACATTTTCGTTTCAGTTTTTGGATATTATTTTTACACATTTATATATCAAATCAGATCTCAGTCAATCAGAAATAACAAAGTAAAGAATATATTCCCACTTTCGACAAAACAAAAAGTTAATGATGAAAAGCAGACACTGGTGGCTTTTTAGAACATGAGCCAAATCAATTACAACACCAAAGCTTAGGATAAGAGCAGAATATTTAAATGTTGACTCATACAGTAGTATATCACAAGCATTGCTCTCTGTCCATGGCTGGTAACAATAATTCAAATTTAAAGTATGTAGTTTGCTTGTGGTTTTGAAGCTAAAATACAAATGTACTTGAGATCAGTTCAGCTTGACAATGGCACTAACACTCCAATTGTTCCTGTGAACCAAAATGAAGCAGAGATGGACAAGATGGACAAGTGAGAAGTTAAAAAGCATATGCATATGTTTTCAGGCTTGTTTTTCGCGCATCCACTCAAAAAAATTGTCGAGAATCAATGGCCATGCAAGTTCTGGATTGTAGTTGGACATGTCTGGGAAACTTATCTGCAATGTAAAAAATATGCAGATTTTAGATGCAAAAGAATGGTTGGTTGAAGGAGGAAATGCAGAAATATGGAAGGTACGTACCTCATTGCAGAACCGATAAAACCCCAACCACTGGTCCATGTTAATGACTTTGTAATCATTTTGGATCTGTTCACAATTGGGATGACAATTGCTCAACACTTAAAAAACGGATATGAGAGATATTTTGAAGATAAAAAAGTGATCCAAACCTTGAGATAGTCGACAAAGTAGTCAACCTGGGCACGGAATGTTGAGCCTAAGACGATATCTAAGAGCTGACAAATCGTCTCAATGTCGATGCTCTTTTGTTTTTCCTCTGGATGGGATGATAGATAAATGATAATCATCAAAAAGGTCACACACAAGCATACTAAGCGAAAACATAAATCATCTTATTTATATGATCATGCATGCTGCAGTAAATTAGAATTAGATTACCTGTCAAACAATACCGAAATGCATAAACATAGAAATCTGCAAAATTTGACGGCCTCCTGACCTAAGAAAAGGTAAAAAAAGTAAGAAAGAAGGTTAACAAATTTTGATCATAGGACATAATAAAGAAGACATCAAGTAATGTGAAAACAAAAGATGAAGCATGAAAATGTGAACCTCTTTCTCGAGTTCTGGAAGGGCTTTCTTCAGTTTACTGATAGTGTCAGCCCTCATCGCCTTGAGTGCTCTTCTCCACTCCTCCTATTAGGGTTCAAAGCGAGTTAAAAATGTGTTCTATTCTCTTTGGTATAAGATAGAATCATGGAGGGGAGAACAATCCAAATATACCAGAGTGAAGTAACCCTGTTTCTCAGCCTTCATTTTCCTGTAACAAGCGAATTGTAAAGGTTCAATGCAACTGTGACCGGAACAATGCTAAACAATGATAGGGGGGTTGATAGATGAGTTACCAAGCAAGCATCAAGATCCTGACATCAGTATGAGGTACTTCCAGATTGGAGCAAAGTTCTTCAATTCCTTCAGGACTGTTCATGTACTAAGAGAAAAGTGTTAGGAACCTCTTCACAGAAATAGCTAAGTGCAAATGAGTGTCATACGAAAATCTTCAGATAGAATGTGACTCAGTGACTGATTGAGACAATATTGAATATTCGTTGGTAAAGCAAAAAAAAAAAAGAAAAAATAAGAAAGACTTACTCAATAATTTGGGAAGATGATCGATTGGCATAGTGATTAAACAAGTGATCTATGCGATCCATCCCTTTGGAGCTGGAGGACCCCTTACTCGAAGCTGAGAACCAACAACAACACATGTATATATTGTTACTTACTTACTCCTAGAGTAGAAGAAGAAATCACAAATTCTTATATATTGACCAAAAAGTGAAATTTTTTATACAGCAGATAACAACAGATAGTATTAGATATGGTAAAGAGAATTGCAATTCCGAAAGAATAAGTACATTAGAAAAGAAGAAGCTTAGGAGAGAAGAGTACCTGAGCGAAAGAGATCCGTGGCTGAAGATGATGTAAATGAACTGGGTTGACTCCGATTTCTTCAACTAAGGCGCAAAGTAGTAGTACTGTAAAAGAGAGCACACAACTTGAGGAGAGATTTCAATTTTCCAGACGAAAAAAAAAAATAATTTTTTTTTTTTTTAATTTGATGAATCCGAGAAAACAATTAAAGAATAGGAGAAGGAGGAAGGTACCACCACCAGCGAAGCGGAGGGAACCTTCAAGCTGAAGCAAATATTCGGAGACGACGCAAAAATTAGAGAAGACGACGACGAGACCACCTCTCAAAACTAGCTTAGCTTCGCTTACGTGTTTTTTTTTCTTTTCTTTTCTTCTCTCTATCTTATTATTATTATTACACACAGATTTTTTTTTTTTTTAAATGTGATAGTAATTCCTAATTCTTAAAATAACTTTATATATTTCCATTTTTTAAAAAACAAATATCTGTATTTACAAACAGGTTTAAGCAACGTATTGAAAACTTTTTTTTTTTTTTTTTGACAAAATTGAGTATAAAACTCTTACAAAGTATGCAATCCGTTTTTCGATTTCACAAGTGACAAAGAGAAACTAATTTAACATCTTTTTGTTATTTAACAAAATATTTATCAGATTTGCGTATTTGCCTTAAACAAACCAACACGACCAAATCAAAAATCATTCACGCTTCTAAGGCAGGAGGAACAGACGCAAGACAAAACCCACACTGAATCTGTCTCACAAACAGGTTAAAAAAAGACCCATCTTTAAGAGAATACTTGTCTCTGTTTTCCACTAAGCTGAGATTTGGCCGCTCTCTGACAGATATAGTGAAAATAGTGACACAGCATCTTGCAGATGCGTTGATCTCACATCTTCTGGCAATGGGGCATCGAAGGCTGTCTCAAAACAGCTTAGCTGAGTCTCTCGACTTGGATCCTTGCTTAGATCTGACAGAAGCATATCGCATATTTCCTCTCCCATCTTTGAATATGCCACTCTGTACCAGTCAAAAAAAACAGCTTTTTGCGTTTAAGTGTCTCTCTACTACTTGCAACCAAAATGCTACACAAGGTTTTATAGCATGAAAACATATTATGTGCCATATGTTTGACCCGTATCTGTCCACACAGCAAACTTGGGCTGTGTTGTCATCAGAAGCCAACTACTTAGTTTAGGAGCAATCACTATGGATGCCACCAATTTTAGAAGGCACCCATCCAGAATTTCTCCCTTACGTCTTATTTTCTAGGTTATGATAACTTATTTATGTAAGAAGAGGTCGTATCCTATATGGAATGATCTAAATTCTATACAAACGCGTGGAACCAAGTAGGGTCATGCAAGTCATATAAGGTACTTACCTAGCTTCAACTGGTAATCTGTCACCCCAAACAGCCAATGATTCGTTTAAACGACCGACAAAACTTCTGCAAGACTCGTTTTTGCTCTCAAGGGGTTCCTGTGGAAGCAAAGGAGTTATCTTGTTTGTATCATTCATACAAGTGTTTACATATCAAGAAAATAAGACTCTTATGCCCATGATCATAGGATTGTAAGTTCCAGTGTTTAAAGCAATCTGGTTGAGTATCAGTGCAAGAAATGATATATCAGCACAATCAAAGGTTGAGCAATTTAAAAGCTAGGGGAGTTACACATACCAGTTCTACCATCGTATCAGCATCTTCTTGCAATGAACTCTTAAGTAAATAAAATGACATGTATACCCCGGCACCCAAATCCCAGTTTTCAATCTCAGATTTGCGATCATCCATTGAAGTAGCAATTCTCCATATTTCTGAATGGTTAGCTGCATTTATTTAAGATAAAATAAAGCACTCCAGATAGATCCTTCTTACACTACACCGGAATCATATTCTAATTGAACAGTTGGGTCTGAAAATATGGAAAGTGAAGGAGCTTACCTGACAAAAATAATGAATGGGAAACTGACGTCATAAAAATGGAATGAGCTCTTTGCCAGTTTGCACATTCAATAAAGTGGTCAAGAGCCTTTATGAAATCTCCATGGTAATTGTAGTAAACTGCCTGCAACATAATAAAATAATTCAGCAATCAGCAACCACTAGTACCTTTAGCAGAAGCAAAAAAGAAGAGTGTTTATATAGTGTCCTTACCAGAGCTTCGTGCATCCATTCAGATGGGATACCCAAGTCCTTGATAAATTGCCGTTGTGATTCCACAGAACTCCAAATTTCACAGAATTGAAACAGGATTTCCCGAATGACAATGACGTGTAGATATGGTTGATCTTCACGGAAGGGTATGTGAAGGACAACGTAGATAGCCCAATGACAAAGGCCCTGAGAGAGAAGCTGTGCAACAAATCCCATATCGAGAGTGTGAAGATCATCTGAAGTGAAAGCTCCAACTGCTTCTAGGATTCCTCGATGGTGCCAGATCATATGATAGTCAAGTGGATCGTCAGTTGAAGAGAATGCACTGAACATAGTCTTCAGGAAATCAATTTCTTCCTCCTCTTTGCTGTGCAGAAGCATAAGATAATACAAAAGGTCAGAACGCTTCTTGTTGCTTACAAACCCATCTGCAGGTCCTTCGTCAATATATATCGGGACGGGCCACGGGGCTTTTGCCTGATCTAGTAGGAGTTGATAATTTCTGAAGATGACAGGTAATGAACTGTCGGGAGGTAGATGATGCCACATTAACAACCCTAGGAATCTCTTCCAGTCAATTTTAAAATCTTGTAATGCATCATGGATATTACCAGCAAGCAATTCGTAAAGCTTAATTCTCTCCTTCTCGATGTAACTAAAATCTAGCCCATTCCTTCTCCAAAGGTGAAGCTGCTGCAAGATATCATTGCGGTTTACAGTTGATCCACCAGCCTGGCTCAATAAACAAGCAAGTCTAACATCTCCCTTAGATATGGCAAGTTCCACTGCTGAATCAAGCTCTCGTCCAGTCAAAAGAAAGAATAAGTGCTCCAGGTAGCCAGAACCATTTAGATCACTCACATCTTCTTGTACACGGTGACTGACACTTTCTTGGAGCCAATAACTAAATTCTGCTCTTCGGATAACTGGAAGAGCTTCTGTATTAACTTCTGCAGAATCTTCCTTCACATCTTGCATCATGTCTTCCTCATTATCAGAAGCTGCATAATTCAACGTTTCAGTACTCTGCCTGTCAGAAAAGAGAACTTTTATGAGTTCCCACACCATGACTTGGTGCATCGAATACAGCTTTGCAGATCTTGACAACCCAGAAACCTCCAGCTGTTTCTCGATTACACCAATATAGTGTCGGCAGATATCTGAAAGAACTACACGATCAGTGACCACTCTCTGAAGTTTAAGACTGAAAGAGCCAAACGTAACTTCTTCTTCGTCATGATCCAATGCCTTGTGGAGACTTAAGGGAGCCTCGAATGCAGAATCAATAAGTTCTTTCTGAACATTTTCCTTTCTATCCCAAACCACTTTGTCAATTGCTATCTTTTCTTTATTGACCACAGAGGACAATACCATCTGAGAACTGGAGCTACATATTGGCTTACCAGTGTGAAAAAGGACGCCATTTGGTCCCCAACCTGCTCGGAAAGACCTTCCCATAAACAATGCTGCATCCACAACATTTCGAGAATAGTTATCAGATAATGGCGTTACATGGCTGATGTCTAGCTCGAAACCTCCCATTTTCGACTTTTTCACTGCCAGATTCTTATTTTGTTGGACCATCAGGATACTACCAGGGGGGCTTTTATCATTACCAGGGTTATACTCCAGTAAAGCAAGCGGAGTTTTCCGCAAGACTGGTGGAGTATCTTGATGACTATTTCTTTGAGAAATTTTCTGTGAAGGTCTTACATGTTGTTTCGTCAAGGATGCCATATGATGAGAAGTTTGCTCTCTAAAATCATCAGCTTCGTTTAGATCTTCACTAGGAAACATCAGCATTCTCATTTCTTTCATCTTTCTAGGATCAAGTCCTAGATGAGCAGGAAGAGAGTGAGAAAGCTCTGGCTCGGAAGTTTCCATCTGATGTTCTTCAACAATGTCAGCTACCTTGTCCCCATCCAGTCCTACGGGATCTCCCAAACCTGGGGCATCATCCATAGCAATATCTTCTGCCTCATCATCACTCAACCCAAATCTGCTGAAATGAGGAACCAAAAATTTCCATAAACCATTATCTGGATCAAATGAGATGAAAGTTGCCCCTTGTCTTTCAGCGCTCTGTTTTAATTTATAAGCAATATGGTCAACTTGCAATTTCCCCAAAGTTGTTAGATTTGGTATGTTTACGATCAGAGTCACCTCAGCAGCCTTGTTAAGTCCCTCGCCAACAACTGGCTTAGAGCTCTCATCATCATAAACAATCACCTCGTGCCTTTGAAACTTAACTATCTGATCCAGGTCTAACCTTCTAACATCTGTATTCCCAAGAAACTTTATATAACCGTAACCAATCCTACCAATTGTGAAATCAGGAACCCTGCTGCAATAACCAGGGTTCTCAATTTCTCGCTCAACCAACTCCAACATGCATGGCTTCAAGAAGTAGTCAGGCGAATTTAACATAGGCAATGAATCAATGATCTCTTTGGAATGTTCACTTAGGGCAGTAACTCCACCTACGGAGATCCTTCTTTTCTTTTGCGAGTCCAAATTTCCAGCCATCCATGAAGTCTCTGTCAACATAGAATTTTGGGAAGTAAGATACAAGAACTTAAGAGAATGAAGTCCAACTTTTCAACATCAGATGACACAAGTTAACGCACACGACATGCTTAAACTTGAGTTGTCAAAGTCAAATAAAAACCTAGCAGAGAATAATTATCAACAGGATAGACTACCGCAACCAGTATTTATCTGATAAGAGTGTAAGTCAGAAACAATTTCTAATTCACCTAAATCAAGCAAAACGACCAAATATATTCGAAATGCACCTTCGAAATACAATGAATCAACAGTAGAACAGAACAAATGAGAATCGATTTATCTAAACATGTTGGACAGGCCAAGTTTGTGAAGTGTTCTGTGAATCAATCCAGTAAAACAAAAACCCATGAATACACAGACTCAAACATCAGAAACACATACACAGGCCAATAAGGCTTATACAGTAGATGTTAAAAATCAATAAACCTCATTGTACTGGTAAGCATCAGTGTCACTATTCTACCATCGTCAACCTAGATTTTTGTCAAAACTGAAAAGACGAACATGATTCTGTCGCTGAACGATATGCATCAATAGCTCACACAAGCTTCACACAAGGATAGTTCAACGCAAAGAAGATTTTTTCAAGACAAACCTCGAAATGGTTGAACAGAAGTCATGATTGACGGAAGCAGAGATACAAACACCGAAGCAAAGCGACAGTCTAGGGTTTCCTACTACCGCTAACTTCCCGCTTTATGTAACGAATCCAATACTAAGGCGACGCTAACTAACGGCGGGCGACGATGATCGGATGAAAATCTAAAAACCGTTCAGATTCGCCTAAATTTTCTTCTTCTACAGAATGAACTGAAGTGGTCGGAGTAATTAGCCGCCGCAGAGAAAGAGAGGGAAAGCTCTCAGAATGTGTGAGATCTGCCAGATTGGGTTTAAGGATCCGTTTAAAGACCCGACCCGGCCTGAAACACTTCCTAGTTAATAAGAACTAAATAGTCAGATATTGGGCCATCGTAAGGCCCAATAAATAGGCCCAACAATGGCTTTCCTTTTTTTCCAGTCCCAGCGCTTTTCCTATTCTAATCCCAGCGTCCGTTTAACGCTTCGCCGGACGTCAATGTGACGCAGAGACTTTTATAAATACTTGTCGCTCGCCCCATTCTCTCTTCCGACTAACTTCGTTTTCCCTCCTCTTCTGCTCACCGGAAAAGACTAACTCTCCGACGGACCTTCCTCTCTCTCTTTCTCTCTAGGTTTGTTTCTTTTATTCTCTCGTTCGATTCGATTTCCCATTCTCATAAATCTTGTAGAGAAGCATTACTTATTATGTGATTTTGTCTCCTGTAATGGAACTTTTTAACAGTTATTCCGACCTCGGGCTCGCGATAATGGCTACTTTTGGTGCGGCCGCTAACGCAAACAGTAACCCTAACAAATCCTACGAGGTATTTTCTTTTCTATTTCTCTTGGTTTCTATGGCGGTTGATTATTTTGCTTGTCGAGGTTTTTGTATTTAGGGTGTGGGTCGGTCTGATTCATGAGATCACTTGTAATCCCTACGTGTCTTTGCTTTGGGGTGTTCGCTTTAGGGTTTTAAGATCCTTCGTTTTAGTCTTGACTGAATCTTGCCGTCAGTGTTCTAGGGTTTTACGGCTGAGATTTTCTGATTTCAGTTGTTGTGAGATTCGACTATAATGTATCTAACTAATGATTTAGAAAGCTAAAATTGAAGTGTCTTCTTCTGGGAAGGGGTTAAACTTCCTTGTTAAACGTTTACTTGTGATGGTTGCAGTGTATCTGGCTTATTTTTTAAAGCTCGTCTTCCTGTTTGTAGTATAAATTTCACATAAGATATTCGTTTTCCTGCAGGTTACTCCGTCACCAGGGGACTCTATTTCGAGCTTAAGTTTTAGTCCAAGAGCGGATATACTCGTGGCCACTTCATGGGACAATCATGTTTTTTCTTAATTCTTTGGCTCCTTTGTTTTTCCACTTGTTAGTTCTAATACTCTTGTTGAACACATGTCTTAGTTAAGTTTCTTGGACTTTTTCATGTTCACCCACTGAAATCTGGACATGTATATATGCGTTGTAACATGTGAGTTTGCTTCTTCTATTGCAGGTGAGGTGTTGGGAGATATCCCGTAGTGGCACCTCTATAGCCAGTGCTCCGAAAGCATCAATATCGCATGATCAGCCGGTAATATGTTATTGCTTTCTATCTTCTTCTCTTGCTTTCTTTTCTTTTAGATTTTTGAATCTGATGACTTTATGTTTTCGTTTTCTTGTGATGAAGGTTCTATGTTCTGCTTGGAAAGATGATGGAACCACAGTCTTCAGCGGTGGATGTGATAAGCAAGCTAAAATGTGGCCCTTGTTGTCTGGTGGTCAACCTGTAACTGTTGCTATGCATGAGGGTCCTATCGTAGCTATGGCTTGGATCCCCGGAATGAACCTTCTCGCAACTGGAAGTTGGGATAGAACTTTGAAGTAAGAATGATTGTTCAATATATATTATGACAAAATGTAGCAAATGATAGAATGTTGACTGATTAATTTATATTGTGCCATATATCTAATGAAGTATATTGGTTTGCCTACAGATATTGGGACACAAGACAGCAAAACCCTGTGCATACCCAACAACTTCCAGATAAATGTTATGCATTGTCTGTAAAGCATCCTCTGATGGTTGTCGGAACTGCCGATAGAAATCTGATAGTCTTCAACTTGCAAAATCCTCAGGTAAGAATTTTTCCTTGTTGCTCCATACTATAACTTGCGCTTGAGAGTTTCTGAGTGCTATGAATACTGTGAATCTCGTATGGTTTCGGGAATTCATTTTCTATTTAGCATCAACATTTTGGAAAAGTTATAGATGTCCAAATGCTATCTTACAAAGAATAGGTCTCTCTGTCTTCTGACTCATGAACAGGCTTTCACCGTTATATTAACAGTTTCTCTTATGTAAATTGTAGACTGAGTTCAAGAGAATCCAATCCCCACTAAAGTACCAGACGAGGTGTGTTACTGCCTTCCCTGATCAGCAAGGATTCTTGGTAAGTCTTCTTATATAGTTTTTATTGTGTTTTGGTTGATTAAAGGTCAGAGGAATTAGCTTGTTCGTTAGATGCTAACATATATTTAATCTCGTGAAAGTTGTATAGGTTTTTTCTAGTAAACAATAGAGTATTTGATATTTGTTGTTGTTTTACAAGTCACATCTTCAATTCCTATCTAGATCACAAAAAGTGTTAAACATGAAAATTAACCAGACCCAATGCGCTCTGTAGGTTGGTTCAATTGAGGGACGGGTTGGTGTCCATCATCTGGATGATTCTCAACAGACCAAAAACTTTACATTCAAATGCCACAGAGATGGGAACGAGATATATTCTGTGAACTCTCTGAATTTCCACCCGGTAAGCTTTATGGCTCTGTTGTTATACTCTTGTGTAGTCTTAAGCCTTGAGCACAATGGTTGAGGGTCTGAGTGATGAAATTGATTGTTTGAGTTGTTGTGTATTTAAGGTACATGGAACTTTTGCTACTGCTGGCTCTGATGGTGCTTTCAATTTCTGGGACAAGGATAGTAAACAAAGACTCAAGGTATGTTCACGTTGCATCTGTACTTTTGATTGAATTTCTTCTTTGTCTATGTAACATCTAATAGTTGTGTATCTTGTTCTCCACAATTGTCAGGCCATGGCGAGGTGCAATCAGCCAATTCCTTGCAGTTCGTTCAACCATGATGGCTCGATATATGCATATGCGGTATGATATAAATCTTGTTTGGTTTCACTTTATTTGTTATCTGCAAAATTGAAATGGTCTTTTTTACTTAAGAGACTAGAAAACCATCATGGGCTTGCAAAACATTGAGAAGATATATAATGAAAGAATTCAAACGTGTATTGTAGGCTTGCTATGACTGGAGCAAAGGTGCAGAGAATCACAACCCGGCAACTGCAAAAAGCAGCATATTCTTGCACCTGCCACAGGTTTGTTGGTCAATCCTAATAGTTATATTATGTTTTCCAAAACATTAGTCTGCTGTATTTTTAACCGATGGAATTGTTTTTTGAATGAATATTGCAGGAAAACGAGGTGAAGGCGAAGCCAAGAGTTGCAACTGGCAGAAAATGAGATGTCGCTTAGACTTTGCTTAGTCGGATTTGTGATTTTGTTTAGCTTCTATAATTCGTTGGACGTTGTTGTCTAATACTTAGTTGATGACACTTAGCATATAGTCTTGTCTAAAGTAAAATTTTCCGATGTTTTGACTTTGGCTCAAATATGGAACCCTCTTATTTCACTCATCATATCTCATCCGATCGTATTAGGAACTTTTCTATTGCTCCCTTATTCGATAATCAAATAATTTTAGAGTTCAATACTACGCAACTCGAATAAAAAAAAAACAACAACAGATTTTTAATATTAGAAAACGACGACTGATGTTTTTGTCTGTCTGTGCATATTCTTCTAAAAATGGTTATAAAGTTAGTGAAGAAGAGAGAGAAAGAGAGGAAGAAAACACTTGGCAGTTGATTAGTCGAAAGAGGAGATGAAAAGAGGGGGAGTGAGCGAAGGAACTGGGAGACACACAAGACATTGTCCAAAAGTAGAAAACTCGCGCCTCTTCCTTCGCTTACAAACTCTTTTCTTCTTCTTCTTCTTCTTCTCTTACCTATATAACCCACTCCATCTTCAACTCCATTTTCCCTTCAATTCTACATATAAAAAAAAAATAATTTGTATTTGTTTTTCTCCCTTTTGGTCTTCTGTTTCGTTTAAAATAAGAACAACAGAAAAGAAAAAAAGATTGAGAGAAAATTTCAGTTTGAAAAAGAAAAATACTGCCACAGAGAGAAACTTTTTGAAAAAAAATAATAAATATTTGTCAAGAAAGAAAGAAAGAAAGAGTGTGAAAAAAGAAAAGGAGAAAGAAACGAAACACCCCTGTTTCTGAACACACAATATGGCGGCAGGGAAAGATTCTAGCTGGGACGATATCAAGAACGAAGGCATCAATCTTGTTAGTAACTTACATTTGCTTAATTACGATTTCTTTCCCACTCTTTTTCTTTTTTACTTTGATTCCGCTAGCTAATTTTCGGTTTTGAACAGGAGAAAATACCAATCGAGGAGGTCCTTACGCAGCTCAGATGTACGAGGGAAGGACTCAGCAGTGAGGAAGGCCAAACTCGGCTCGAAATCTTCGGCCCTAACAAGCTCGAAGAGAAAAAGGCATACATAGACTTTCAAAATACATATATTTCATATTTTTTCTTCACTCCCAAAAACGACATATAAACACTTTATAATATTATTTATAATCCACACAGGAAAGCAAGGTTTTGAAGTTCTTAGGTTTTATGTGGAACCCTCTCTCATGGGTCATGGAGTTGGCTGCTATTATGGCCATTGCCCTGGCCAACGGAGGAGTATATTACCTTACCTTGCTCCCTCTCTTATTTCTCCTTCCTTCTTTGCACACACTTGGTCTTTCTAAACTTTGTAAAATTCATTCCTTGTGCAGGGAAGGCCACCGGATTGGCAAGATTTCGTGGGTATCACGGTTCTTCTAATCATCAACTCTACCATTAGTTTCATTGAAGAAAACAACGCCGGAAATGCTGCTGCCGCTTTGATGGCCGGTCTAGCTCCCAAAACCAAAGTATAAGTTATATACAATTTCTTAGTTAGCTCTACGTAATATCAAATTTAGGGACATATCATTAATCATTTTAAAATCCTTGTAAAGCTTCTGAGAGATGGGAAATGGAACGAGCAAGAGGCAGCTATATTGGTTCCCGGAGACATTATCAGCATCAAATTGGGTGACATTATTCCAGCAGATGGTCGTCTCTTGGACGGTGATCCTCTCAAGGTTGATCAATCTGCTCTCACTGGTGAGTCTTTACCAGTAACCAAGAATCCGGGACAAGAAGTCTACTCAGGCTCCACCTGCAAACAAGGAGAGATAGAAGCTGTTGTGATCGCTACGGGTGTTCATACTTTCTTCGGCAAAGCTGCTCATCTTGTAGACAGCACAAACCAAGAAGGCCATTTCCAGAAAGTGTTGACTGCCATTGGTAACTTCTGCATCTGCTCGATCGGTATAGGTATGATCATCGAGATTGTTGTGATGTATCCTATTCAGCACCGTGCGTATAGAGATGGAATCGACAACCTTCTGGTGCTTCTCATTGGAGGAATCCCTATTGCAATGCCGACTGTTTTGTCTGTCACCATGGCCATTGGATCTCACCGTCTCTCCCAGCAAGGAGCTATCACTAAGAGAATGACAGCAATTGAAGAAATGGCTGGAATGGATGTTTTATGTAGTGACAAGACTGGAACTCTTACACTCAACAAGCTTACGGTTGACAAGAGCATGGTTGAGGTTTTTGTCAAAGACTTGGACAAGGATCAGCTTCTTGTGAATGCAGCAAGAGCCTCTAGAGTTGAAAACCAAGATGCTATTGATGCTTGCATTGTAGGAATGCTTGGAGATCCTAGAGAAGCAAGAGAGGGCATCACTGAAGTCCATTTCTTTCCGTTTAACCCCGTGGATAAGCGCACTGCTATCACTTACATTGACGCTAATGGAAACTGGCACCGTGTCAGCAAAGGCGCACCAGAGCAAGTAATAATTAATGAATTCATATTCTTTATGTCCTTCTCTCAAGTTCTTTCCCATTGATTTGTTCTTTATAACTTTTAGATCATTGAGCTCTGTAACCTTCGGGAGGATGCAAAGAAGAGAGCTCATGACATCATTGACAAGTTTGCTGACAGAGGACTTCGTTCTCTTGCTGTTGGCAGACAGGTAAAAAGATTTAGTGCCAATCCCATAATTATGGATTCATGTGTGCTTCTTTTTCTTTTAATGCTAGCTCTTTTTCCTATTTTGAATTTTCAGACTGTCTCTGAGAAAGACAAGAACAGCCCTGGAGAGCCATGGCAGTTTCTTGGTCTCTTACCTCTCTTTGACCCTCCAAGACATGACAGTGCAGAGACAATCAGGCGTGCCCTTGATCTCGGAGTTAATGTCAAGATGATCACTGGTGACCAGCTCGCCATTGGTAAGGAAACTGGTCGTAGGCTTGGTATGGGTACCAACATGTATCCATCTTCTGCTCTACTTGGGCAGGAGAAGGATGAATCGATATCTAGCCTTCCTGTTGATGAACTTATCGAGATGGCTGATGGATTCGCCGGTGTCTTCCCTGGTAAAAACAGTCAAACCTAATGTAAAACATTTTCACTTGATGTATTCACCAATGAATCTGTTTCATCTGTCTGATTAGAACACAAGTATAAGATTGTTAAGAGGCTCCAGGAGATGAAGCACATTTGTGGCATGACTGGTGATGGGGTGAACGATGCCCCGGCTCTCAAGAGAGCTGACATTGGAATAGCTGTCGCTGACGCCACTGATGCAGCGAGAAGTGCATCTGACATTGTACTAACCGAGCCAGGTCTCAGTGTCATAGTTAGTGCTGTCTTAACGAGCAGAGCCATCTTCCAGAGAATGAAGAACTACACAATCTATGCAGTTTCCATCACAATCCGTGTAGTCATGGGCTTCTTGCTTCTTGCACTCATATGGAAGTTCGACTTCTCACCATTCATGGTGTTGGTAATCGCAATCCTGAATGATGGAACTATCATGACGATAGCAAAGGACAGAGTAAAGCCTTCTCCACTTCCTGATTCATGGAAGCTCAAGGAGATATTTGCCACCGGCGTTGTTCTTGGCACTTACCTAGCAGTCATGACTGTGGTTTTCTTCTGGGCTGCAGAGAGCACTGACTTCTTCTCGGTAAGAGGACTCTACCTTACTATTATGAGGATCTTTCAAGTAAGTGTCTTTGATCATCAGTTTGTTGCTGGTACAGGCAAAGTTTGGGGTAAGATCTATCAGTGGCAATCCGCACGAGCTTACATCAGCTATTTACCTACAAGTTAGTATCATTAGCCAGGCGCTTATCTTTGTCACAAGGTCACGTAGCTGGTCATATGTTGAACGTCCTGGCTTCTGGTTGATGTTTGCCTTTTTAATAGCTCAGCTGGTCAGTTAACAACGCTTCAGTCTTGTTAAATACAAATAAATAATGTAGAAGAAGAAGCCTCAATGTACTGACGTACTCTGTTCTGGTTTCTTGACTTAATTAGATTGCTACTCTCATAGCCGTATACGCAAACTGGGATTTTGCAAGAATCAGAGGTACTGGGTGGGGATGGGCAGGAGTTATCTGGCTCTACACTATAATTACTTACATCCCATTGGATATCCTCAAGTTCATCATCAGATATTCACTAAGTGGTAGAGCCTGGGATAATGTCATTGAGAACAAGGTGCGCTTTTGAGGAGACCAAGAATGAGAAGAAGAACACTACACTAGTCTTTTCTTTGGCATTACTGTTGTTAACTCTGAGGCCCTTTTCTGCAGACCGCTTTCACGTCAAAGAAAGACTACGGAAAAGGAGAGAGAGAAGCACAATGGGCACAAGCTCAACGTACCCTTCACGGATTGCAGCCTGCTCACCAAAGCTCAGACATGTTCAACGACAAGAGCACTTACAGAGAACTTTCAGAGATAGCAGATCAGGCCAAAAGACGGGCTGAAGTCGCAAGGCAACGCTCAAGTAACTGATTAATCCATAATATTGTGTTCCTCAGAATATGGCCTTACAACTTTTTGTTGTACTCTCTTGTAATTTTCAGGTTAAGAGAGCGTCATACATTGAAAGGTCACGTGGAATCAGTAGTGAAGCAGAAGGGACTTGACATCGAGGCTATCCAGCAACACTACACCCTGTGATTTCAGAAACAAGTGTGTGTTACTCAGTTTAGTTTAGAATTTTACCAACCACAAGAGTATTTGAATAATAAACCACCTTCATCGATCATTAGAAAATACTGCAAAAAGAGAAAGAAAAAAAAAGAGGTTTCTTGTATAAGCAGTGACTGTTGGCTGCTTTATTTGTTTTGAGATATTCTTGTTTTTTTTTTTGCCTTAACAAAGCTAATAAGAATTTACAATTACTTAGAATTATTTCTTCTTGTTCCACCATTGAGTTTCTTCTTCTGGTCTTTAAACCTGCCAAAAGGAAAATGCATCAAACCAAAAAAATAAGAATCCAGTAATCAGGTTATCTCTCCCTCGCGTCCGCGAAAAAATATTCAAAGCTTTCACTTATTATTGGATGAGTCTCGCAACCAAGACTTCAGCTCTGTAGACATTAACTCCTAATTGAAAGAATACAAATCAATCTTCTTCAATCCCGTGTGTGTACGTGTGTTTTGCACTCCTTGGCATTTACTAATCAACCAACATAAAGGACTCCTTACTAAGGAGACATATCATAATGGCACAAGGATTGAAATAAAAATTAGAGAAATTGTAATCATAAAAACATTCACTTGCTGAACAATTCGATACAGATCAAAACTATTACAACCCATAGATAAGGATATCGTTTAAGCTTCCCTAGTTAGAAGTAGATCAAACTATACCAAACTCTCCAATTAACTTAATCTGACTAAATGATGATTTACTGATCCGGCTTTGTCTGGTTTTGGCTTGCATGGTGAAGATACCAAAGCGCTCCTTCCGCTGCATGCTCAGCTGCAGCTTTCTTATTACGTTTGGGATCCCCAAAACATTCCAAAACAGTATTCCCTGAAGAATCTCTAATCTCAACCACAACTTTGTATGTAAATCTAAACCAAAAAAAACAAAAAAAAAAAAAAACAAAACCAGGTTCATGCAAAAAAAAAAGGGTGTGATTAAAAACAGAAGCAAGCAGCAGGTAAGGTGTTCACTTACAATCTCATATGGCAAGGTCCATCAACTTTGCAGCATTCATAAACCGGAGGTCTCCAACGCTTGGAAGCACATATTTCGTGTAATACCGATTTCGCTGACCCTCTCTTAGATTCATCTGGAGCAAAAATCAGTGCAAAAGTTTTTACTGAACCTTAAAAGAGTTGCGAGATTCTAAGTAAAAAAAACCGCACCTTTAGATTTCGGTTTGGTGTCTTCTGCTTCTGGTTTAGGAAGAAGAAGGTTCTTCTCTTGTGTAATGCTTATGAGACTTCTTCTTGTGCTGTTAGGATCAATCTGAATGTTAGAGAAGGAAGAAAAGGCATTTTTTTCTTCTTTAACCTCTTCCTCATTCACATCTATAAGCTTCTTTAACTCACTCTTCTGATCGAAACTCTGCATTCCAGCATTATCATCTTGCACCATCATCCTTGCTCTTGGCTTCTAACAAACCCAAAATAAAAACAGTCTAAAAAAATTATCAAACAAAGATTCGTTATTGCATCAGACAGAAGAAAAAAATAAGTTTAGATATTTCAATTCAAGATGTGAATGAGGAGGCCAAATAAATTCAAGGTGAAAATTCACAGAAATTAACAATCTTAAAATAGAAAGAAACACAGAAATATCGATTCATCTCTTTCAAGAAAGAAAGAAAGAGACTTTGAGAGGAATACTTATACCAGAGAGGAGGAGGGGGCGGGGATAGAAGATGGATCGAGAGGAGGAATATCTTTGAGACTGATGAAAGATCTTCTTCTTGATGGGTTTATTTTGCCAATCCTCTGTTTCGTTACCCGATCCTCCATCTTCTTTCATCGCGTGTTTTCCAATCTCTTTCTTTGGAAAACGATAACCAATTCATTCATATCGTTGATCTCGACGACAATGGATAAGGTTCATTCATTTTGCCCCTACAAAAAAGTCAACGTTGGTTCTGTTTTGTTTTGTTTTTTTTTTTTTTTTTTTTTTGTCTTCTCGGTTCCATTTGTGAATAACCTCTCTCTGTATACCGATTTTTTTTTTTTTTTTTGGTAGTAGTAGTGATCAAAGTTCAAACACAGAATAATAAATTAAATTCTCAGAAGAACCAACAAAAGAAGAAAAAATGTTACATACACATACACATTGATCAGAAAACGCTTAGAAAAAGAAAAAAAAAAGGGAAAGTTTTTCACAAAATCCGCAATGATCCGCCGAGTTCTACTGGTAAGAGTGGGATGAGTGAGTGCAAGACATCAGTTATAAGTGGTCTGTAACTTGGCTCAGGCTGTACACACAACACTGCTACCGCAGCAACCTGTTCACATTCGATCAAGAGAGTAAAGAGTTAAAAAAAAAAGAAACGAATCTTTTCAGTATTTGGCCAAATAGGATTAGGTAGTAACATCTGTGTGAAGAAAAATGGGAATAATGATGAAGCTGACCTGATAGAGATGCTTTAAGTCCATGGTTCCTTTGATTGCAGGATCCAAGATATTGGGAAGATTAGCTCTATCACTCAGCTTAGGTACAGCCTGATCAAAGAAAATTCAGAATTCATATACCAGAGGATATATAACAAAGTGACTCTCTCGTGAAAATTTATGATTTGTATGTACCCAAGTTATGATGGATTCTGGTTCACAAGACGGTTTCTCCACTGATTTCTTCCCGAGAAGAAGTTCGAGGAGAATCACTCCAAATGAGTAGACATCATTCTTGTCTGTAACTTTCCCTGCAATATGAATAGAAAAATTTGAGTATCTCTCGGTTGGCATATGTCAAGAACTCAAAAATATTAGTTACCATCAAGAAGATACTCGGAAGCTCTGTTCAGGTTTTTGTTCTGCGTCGTCAACACCATGGCAAACCCAAAATCTGATATCTGAAGAGAAGCAAATGGTGGCAACAGATCCTTACAAACTCATATTGTATGGAGAATAATACAAATATCTCTCTCCAAGAAAAATTCTAAATCATACTATCATTTTCTCTTTTACCTTTGCATTGAAATCTGAGTCTAGAAGGATGCTAGATGATTTCAAATCTCTGTGAACTATCGGAGGATGGCAATGCTCGTGAAGATACTCCAATCCTCTTTATAAAAAGAGAAAAAAGACTTTGTAAGCACATAACAAATTCTTCTTGTTGTTGATGACACGAAACTGTTCCCTAAATGTTTGAAAGTATGATTAGACTTTACCTTGCTATATCAACAGCTATTTTCATCCTAAGCTGCCAAGTTAAACCTGAACCTTGACTAGGCCCTGTAAGCATCCACAAGCAAAAATAAATCTCAATATCAGATGACAAAAGAAGTGAAGTTGCCTAAATTTGGATCATATATATATCCCTTTACCATGGAGCTGAGTCTCCAAAGATCCATTCTGCATCATCTCATACACAATACAACTCGTTTGGCGATATACGCAAAATCCCAATAGGGAAACTATGTTCTGATGCTTGATCTTAGCCAACCAATCTACCTCAGTCTGCACATATAAACCAACAAGAGAAAACTAGTTATGGTTTTACCGAGTGAGATCAGGTTCGATTCTGAGAAACCTTACAGGTCAAAACCAATCAAACCTCAAACTGTTTTTCAATGTCTGTCTCCCCACCACCATCAAGTTTCTTCACAGCGACAGAGGACTTTTCATCAAGGCAAGCTCTGTAAAGGCATCCACGACCACCTCGGCTCAACACATTACTATCGCTAAACTTGTTTGTTGCAGACTCCAGCAACTGATACTCATACACAGGGATAGTTCCTTTTCTCACAGATTCAATCTTGTGTACAATCGGCTTCGTGGATACACTCTTCACCGAATCTTCAGACAACCCAAAAGCACCAATATAAGCCATAGTGTAATAAAAGAGTAGTAACAAAACCAAGAAACTACAATTGGTTTGAGAGAGACAAACTTTTAAAAATACCAGATTTGTGTTTGATCCCGGTGAAGCTGTTCTTCATATATCTGTACCTCCAAAGCAAGAGATACAAAAGGAACATGACTGTGACACAGAGGAGCGTTGATGAGACTATAAGAGCAATTAGAATCTTCTTGTTCAAGTCCTGGCGAAGCACCACTTTAACAATGGGAGGTCCTGAGCAAAAGTAAGATTAAAAAAGTTCAAACTCTTTGCTTATCAGTGTCAGATAATATGAAATTTGATTTTCAGCAATTGCATCATTATCGGAAAGTTTTCACTTTTCATTCGGTAAACAGTAATCGATTCAACTAAATTCAATTCCTTTAAGCAAACCCATATCGGAAATTTCAAGAACTAGTAAAGACCCAATCACTCAAATCAGTAGTAATAGTTGTTCTTCTAGGGCAACGTCGAGAAAATTAGGGAAGCAAATAAGTAGTACCTGGGGATTGAGCTGCTACCATTCGTGGAGAAGCTTGAGAAATGGGGATTTCGTGGGAAGTACCAGAAACGTAGACAACAGAAGATGTTTCTTCTGAATTAGTAGCAAGAGCAATGGAGAAACCAAGAAGAACCCAAATGGGTAGCAGCAGATGACGAAGAAGGTGAGACATAAGTATTTTTCTTTGTCTGGG
The DNA here is from genome assembly GCF_030686135.1 of Camelina sativa. Classification (NCBI taxonomy): domain Eukaryota; kingdom Viridiplantae; phylum Streptophyta; class Magnoliopsida; order Brassicales; family Brassicaceae; genus Camelina; species Camelina sativa. The sequence continues at coordinate 31,307,444 of NC_141886.1, forward strand.
TAACACACAAACAAAAATGCAAAGAAAAGACAAAAAAAATAGAAAAAATAGAGAGAAGATTAGTAGAATATGAAGAAGCTGCTTTGTGTTCTTCGTTCTATCTAACTACTCTATATGGTGGAAATCTAGAGATTATCTTTTTGTCTGGGACCGAGGAGATGGAGACAAGAGACACTGTTGGAGTTGGGAAACAGAGAGAAGGACAAAGTTTTTGGTGTTTGGTCTTCATGTGGCAGTTATGAAAAGGTGGAAAAAAGTTTAAGTGTGTGCCGCCTGTGGAGAGAGAAACCCCAACCCTCCAGACGTGGTGATAAGACGTGGGAATTATGGAGAGAGATGGTGTTTAGTGTAGCAGCTAAAACACAGTTTTTTTTTTTTTTTTCTTCCCCATTCAAGAGAATCTTTTAATTTTTGATTTTGTCCTACATTACAAAATTTAACATCCCAAGGCAAGATGATGAATGATGCTGTGTTTATTACTATTATATAGTTAGACAAACAAAAAAAATTAAACCTTTTTATACGTAAAGTACTAAAGAAAAGATTTTCTATGAAAGCGTTAGTCCTTTACTTTCTTTATAAAGAAGTTTAAATTAAAGTAAATAAATTGTTATAGTTGCAAGTTTGAATTTTATACAAATTTAGAATTGGATCGCTCATCATTAGATTTAATAAATTTATCTGTTTTTATATATATATATATAATCGGATCATGTTATATTACTATTTATTTTAATAAATAATAATATAATGATAATGATGTGATGTTAGAGGAGAAGAATATAGAGAATGGATTGTGTAATCTCTCGATAGTGTTGTTTGCATCGAGGCACAGTAATCCAAATGATTCTCGATTGGGTCACTGCGCGAATTCAATTCATGCGGGATTTTAGTGAACAAAACGACAAGTCGTGGTTTAAAGAGTGAATCCAATAAATTTATTTCTTTTTAGAAAAGAAAAAAATAAAGTATATATACAAAGAGACCACAAAACTCCAAAAAGTATGAGCATTATTCATGTGAACTTTCTCGTGTCTGTCATAGTCAACTTTAATTTACCGACACAAGTGGTTACTGACTAGTCCTACAGTTGAAAAAAAAACAACTAGACAGACTTATTGTTGGGCCATTCGAAATTTTGAATGGCGTATTTATTGGCCTTTAAAGAATAAAGAGGTTTATATATGATTTATTGGGCCAGAACAAGCCCAAGTATGAAATTTAAAATCGGGATGTAATAAAGGTTAAAAAAAGTCAGCGGAGAAGAAAAAGATCTGTAACAAGTTTTTGAGACTCTCTCTGTGTTGAGCTGAGCAAATCTCGAGAGAGAGAGAGAGAGAGAGAATCAAAAGATGGATATACACTTACCAGAAGAATGTTGGGAACTGATCTGTAAAGCTATGGAAGAAGATGACTATCGATTCCTGGAATCAGTTTCAGTGGTATCGACTTTGTTACTCTCCATCACCAATCGCGTCCGCTCTACTTTCGTCATCACCGATCGAACTCTTCCTTCACTCGACCGTCACCTCCTTCGTTTCCCTAACTTGAAGCGTATCAAATTCTTCGATTTCCATCACGATCTCGATTCGACTCTTCTCCAGGTTTCCCGTTCCGGTTTAAATCTCGAATCGGTCGACGTCTCGCAGATGCGGTGTTTCCCAGATTTCGAGTCAAAATCGGGGACGACGACGACGATGAGGATGATGAAGGAATTGAAATGTTCCAGAGTTGGGGCTTTTCAAGATAGCAATCTTGTTTCCATCGGAGAGAGCTTCCCGTGCCTGGAGAAGCTCGACATAAGCTACCCCAATTCGATTCCAAGCCGAGTCTCTGATTCTGGAGTTATCAGTCTTTCCTCAAACCTCAAAGGTTTGTTGAAGATTAACATCTCCGGTAACAGTTTCATCACTGATAAATCTTTGATCGCTCTCTCTCGGAACTGTCTTCTCTTGAGAGAAATCATCTTCCGTGACTGTGATTTCATTTCGTCTGATTGCATCAAGTTCCTTTTACACAATTCCCGCAACTTGGAGTCTCTTGCTATCAACGGAATCGGATTGAGGCCCAGGGAGTCTCTCCCAAGCGATGCTTTCCGCTTTGCTCGTCGTTTGATTGACCTTGATCTCTCTGATTCGTTTTTATTCGATGAGTTGCTCTGTTTCATTGCTGATGCTAAGTTACCTCTAAAGAAGCTTCTTCTCTCCAATTTCCAGGGTTTTACTTTTGATGGGCTTTGTTACTTTCTTTCCAAGTACCAAACACTGCTTCACTTGAACCTTAACGGAGCTAATTTCCTCTCTGATGATATGATTGTGAAACTAGCGATGTTCTTTCCGCGTTTAACCTTTGTGAACCTTAGTTTCTGTTCCAAGTTGACTGGTTCATCATTCTTTACCGTTATTGAAAGATGTGTTTCCCTGAGGTGTATGATTATGGAAGGGACGAATTTTGGAGTGGAAGACTATGATGACAAGGAACTGAATGTCAAGTCAAGGATCAAGTTCTTGTACCTCTCTAGAAACCACAATTTGCGTGATGAGTGTCTCGAGAAGATATCACGCCACTGCCCTTTTATAGAAAGTCTTGATGTCGCCCAATGTCCTGGCATTACTAGAGATGGGATTCTTCATGTTTGGAGGAACTGTGGCGACCTCAGATCTTTGGATATCAGCAGATGTACTGGGATAAGGAGTCTTGGTGTAGTAGTAGACTTTGAGCTTCCAAAGTTGGAGTCTTTGAGAGCATGTGGAACTTGGATCGACGACCAAGCCTTGGATATGATCAGCAAAAGATGTAGAGGGTTGTTGCATCTTGATCTTCAAGGATGCTTGAATGTGAGTTCAAAAGGGGTGAGGGAAGTTGTGCAGAGATGCATTCGTTTAAGAGAGATAAACCTTAAGTATTGTGAAGCTGATGATGGAATTTTCACTTGGATGGTTTTTGCTAATCCATCTCTTAGGAAAATCGTACCGCCATGTGGTTTTTCTCCAACTGAAAAACTCCAGAACTTCTTGCTCCGTCATGGATGTGTAATCTCCCACGATTCTTCTGAGTTGCTTTCTATATCATACCGTGTCAATGGAAGAGATGATGACACATTGACTAGACTGATTATTTGAGCTGATAAAGTCGGATACTCGGATTCATTTCCGCCTTTAGCTGACATGTATAATAAATCGTCCAGCCAAAGGCAGGCTTGCATTTTATTTATTTATTTCAAATGTTCAAACATCTTCTTATTGTTTATCTTCCGATGATAGAAGTAACACAACATTGCAAATCAAAGCAAAGAGAAATAGCAAAAAGTGAGAAAAAAGAAAAACATGAAAGTAAGGATCATCGAAATGTCATAAACCACCAGAAACAGCCACCAAGGTGTATATATATCAGTCACTCTCTTCCCGTTTTCTGAGTCTTATACCTCAAGTACCGAATCATATCCTCAGGATCAGGGAACGTTAAGAAGGCTTGTCGGTGAGCTACATCAGCCATAAGATGATCCATGGAAGCTCGGTATAAAGGCGACCACTTCTTCACTCTAGAAAGACCATTTAAAACATCCATTGCATGTGTCACACTGCATATGTAATCTGGATGATTTTTGAGTGCATTTCGTGAAGAGCTACTCAAACCACTTAACTTTTTCATTCGGGCTCCGCTTATACTTGCAGTTCTGCTTTGCTTCCCGTTCTTTGGTTTCTGCTCTAGCTCTACTAGTTGTTTCTTCTTGGGTCTTCCAGCTTTCCTCCGTTTTTCTTCCTTTGGAAGCTCTGTTATTGCAACTCTGCTTTGTGTTTCATCCTAGAATGATGCACAAAGTATCAGCTTAACAACAGACCAATGCCATATTTTCTTAATGGTAACAACAAATCCAAAATAACCAAGCCAGTTTATATTCTTTATCAAAATCAACCAAAACCGTCTATGGAAAATTTAGACTAATCGCTATGACAAACTAAAACGCTAGACACGAGTTGAAAAGGAGTAAACTTACAGGTTGCTCTCTCAGATATCGACGAATAGCAAACCTGTCAAACACATCGTCTGGATTCCTCGGATGATCGACGAGAGGTTTCTCGGTAAAGAAGTTCGACGGTAATTGAGAGGGTAGTCTTGATGAAGACGTTGAGAAAATACGGATCAGAAATGGATTCAAGTGGAACCTTTGTTTTGGTATGAGAAGATGAAGCGCCATGAGGCCCATGACTGTTCTGTTTTCAATAACGGAAGACGAAGAAGATGAAGTGGAAGTGAAACCGGGAAACTCATAAATAAACCCCAAAGTGGCGTTTCAATTGCTTTATTCCGGTTATATGTGAACCGATTTTGGTTGCTCAACAGTTGATAACCGGGTTAAAGTAACGGTTTATTCTCTACTCTAATAAACCACCGCTGACTTTTGAACATTGGATCCTTATTTGGTAAAAAAGCCATTGATGAAGATATATATACCACCTAACGATTCATCAACCTTGAGGTCGAAGAAGATAAACTGGAAGTAAAAGATAGAAGCTTTAAGAAAGATATGTTCGAGAAGTAAGTTTATTATCACATTCAAAGTATAAAGACAATGTCAAAGAAAGTAATATCCCACAACCTTTTTGTTCTCTACTCGCCAAAACAGCCTGCAACAAATAAACTCTAATAGAACAACTTTCCTCCCCAATATGATTTGATAAGATCATAAGAGAACCCACATTATCTCTTTTGCCATAATGAAAATAACAAAGAGAGAGTACTGAGATCACAATTCTATAATGTCACTTGCACAAAATTTTAACACTTGTAATCTGGGTTGTCACGAAGGCCGAGTTTTGACAGTGAAAGGCAGTAAGAATCCCAGTCCGTTCGTCTCATGTACTTCAACAGTTTCTTCCGTCTCTGCACCATTGCTATAAGTCCCTTTCGCGAATGCTTGTCCTAAGGTTATAAGGATGCAAGATCAGGTTACCGTAGATACCACAGCAGGTAGCTTCAGATAATAAAAAAAAAAAAAGAAAGATTACCTTTTTATGTAGAACAGAGGACAGATGCTTGATCTTAGTGGTCAGTTGTGCCACTACAAGGAAAAATAATAAAGATCACTAAACCAGCAATTTGTGACATTTTGTTCTCTCAAAAACAACAACGGCAATGACCTATTGTTTAGCTGCTAAATGTAGCCTCAAGAAATGTAAAATGATATTGAATAGCTAAAGCCACCTTTGATCAAAACATCTCAGTTACCTTGAACACGTGCAGAACCACAATCTGATTCTGACATCTTGAACTCATCCCGGACCTTTGCAAGTTCGATTTTCATCTTCTCCGCAGAAGACATGTTATCCGGGTGGAAATACTGCATTTTGAATTTACACATGCAGTAGTAACATAATCAATGCCAAAAATTCTTATAATGGTTGAGAATCGAGAAGAAAAAAGACTTACAGTTTCAACTAGCTGCTCTTTCGGAGGCTCGAGCTTATACTTAGGGGTGCCATCTAAGACTGCCCAAATATCCAATTTCTGAACTGCAAGCAAAATTAACCTTCCAATCAAAATCACAACAAGCGAGAACAAATCAAAACCAAGAACTCAGCAACAACCTCAAAATCCCCAAAGCATAAAAAAAACCAACACTTTACTGTCCAACTGTAAAGCAACTTGATCACACCAGAGTGTTTGAGATTGTAACAAAACATTCAATTATACATACACACAAAGAAAGAGTAAAGAGAGTGGGGGGGGGGGGGGGGGGGAGAGGTGCTCGGAACCTACAGGGAGCAGATTTCTGAGCTTCCGCAGCCTTGGCTTTTTGAATCTCAGACCTCAACTCTTTGACGATTGAGGGATGCGCTGAACTACTCGTTCTCTGTGCATGTTCCTCTTCCATCGCCCTAAGCTTAACAAGCCTCTGATTCAGCTCCTGTAGTGAGAACCAACCTTGTTCTTTCTTTCCTTCTGGTCTATACAATCTTAGCTTCTCTCCCAATTCGTAAGGATCATAACTCTTGTAAAACTCCGATTTCATATCCTCAGCGTCGTCGTTCCCTTGTTCTAACTCCTCGGCAAACACTGAATGTGGCAATCCTTCTCCTCCGATTACATTTGAACGGAGATTTGTATTGAATTGCGTCTTCATAGTGTTCTGTAACCCAGATAAACTGGCCCATTTGCCTTCTTGTGGTCTCATCTGCCTCAAGTTCTCCTTTACTCTTGCAAATGACGTACCCTCGATTTTACGAGTCCCATACGAATCTCCAGATTTCGATAACACATTCTGTTTGTAAACATCCTGCCAATCCCTCGGCGAAGGAGCTGCTTCTCTGCTTCGGAACTCGTTCAGATTCCTCCTGATTTCCTGAATTCGGCCGCCGATTTGGTTACCGGAGAGCGACGGCGATGGATTTTGAGCTTTGCTATCGAACCTGGGGAACTGTCTCCTCCCATCCTGAGGCTGACTCTGTTTCAGGCTGCTTTTGATACCACTGAAGTAGGATGGGATTTTGAAATCCGACGGAGGCGAAGATGTAGTAGAAGACGGTGATTGAGAGCGGTGTTCGCTAGATTCGTTCC